>NW_027490175.1:0-278208 GCF_050948175.1 Xylocopa sonorina
ATTGCCAAGTGTCATGTATATCTCGTATTCACTTCAAAAGATTGTAAATGCGACACTTCCTTGCTAGGAAATAGCGTTTGCAGATGTCTACGTATCGTAGCATTAGATTTCTAATGCTTCTTAAAACGCGATATCGCTCCTCATTTACATGTTTGATGATAAGGTATAATATTCACTGTGGAGTGTTATGTATACGTCGTATTCACCTCAAAAGACTGTAAATGCGACACTTCTTCGCTTGGATATAGCGTTTGCAGATGTCTACGTATCGAAGCAATAGTGTTCTAAAGCTTCTCAAAACTCGATATCGCTCCTCATTTCTATGTTTCATGATAAGATATAATATTCACTGTGGAGTGTTATTTATGCCTCGTATTCACCTCAAAAGAATGTAAATGCGACACTTCCTTGCTTGGAAATAGCGTTTGCAGATGTCTACGTATCGAAGCATTAAAGTTCTAATGCTTCTTAAAACGAGATATCGCATCTCATTTCTATGTTTCATGATAAGATATAATATTCATTGTGGAGTGTTATGTATACCTGGTACTCATTTCAAAAGAATGTAAATGCGTCACTTCCTTGCCAGGAAGTAGCGTCTGCAGGTGTCTACGTCTCGTAGCAATGGAGTTCTAATGATTCTTAAATCGCGATATCGCATCTCATTTCTATGTTTCATGATAAGATATAATATTCATTGTGGAGTGTTATGTATACCTCGTACTCATTTCAAAAGAATGTAAATGCGTCACTTCCTTGCCAGGAAGTAGCGTCTGCAGGTGTCTACGTTTCGTAGCAATGGAGTTCTAATGATTCTTAAATCGCGATGTCGCATCTCATTTCTATGTTTCATGATAAGATATAATATTCATTGTGGAGTGTTATGTATACCTCGTATTCACTTCAAAAGACTGTAAATGCGACACTTCCTTGCAAGGAAATAGCGTCTGCAGATGTCTACGTATCGAAGCGACAGAGTTATAATGCTTCTTAAGACGAGATTTCGCATGTCATTTTAATGTTTCATGATATGATATAATATTCATTGCGAAGTGTCGTGTATGCGTCGTATTCACATCAAAAGAATGTAAATGTGACACTTCCTTGCTAGGAAGTAGCGTTTACAGACGTCTACGTATCGAAGCAATAGAGTTCTAATGCATCTTAAATCGTGATATCGCATATCATTACTATGTTTCATGAACACATATAATATTCATTGTGCAATGTTATGTATACCTCGCATTTACTCCAAAAGAATGAAAATGCGACACGTCCTTGCTCGGAAATAGCGTTTGTAGATGTCTAAGTATCGTAGCGCTAGAGTCCTAAATCTTCTTAAAACGCGATATCACATCACATTTCTATATTTCATGATAGGACATAATATTCATTGCGAAGTTTCACGTATTCCTCGTATTCACTTCAAATGGATGTAAATGCGGCACTTCCTTCCTAGGAAATAGCGTTTGCAGATGTCTACTTATCGTAGCAATAGAGTTCTAATGCTTCTTAAAACGCGATATCACATCACATTTATATGTTTCACGATAAGATATAATATTCATTGCGAAGTTTCATGTATTCCTCGTATTCACTTCAAATGAATGCAAATGCGACACTTCCTTGCTAGGAAATAGCGTTTGCAGATGTCTACGTATCGTAGCAATCGTGTTATAATGCTTCATATAACGAGATATCGCATCTCATTTCTATGTTTCATGATGACATATAATATTCATTGCGAAGTGTTATGTATACCTCGCATACACTTCAAATGAATGTAAATGCGACACTTCCTTGCTAGGAAGTAGCTATTGCAGATGTCTACGTATCGATGCAATAGAGTTCTAATGCTTCTTGAAACGGGATATCGCATCACATTTCTATGTTTCATGATAAGATATAATATTATTTGCGAAGTGTCATGTATACCTTGTATTCACTTCAGAAGAATGTAAATGCGACACTTCCTTGCAAGGAAATAACGTTTGCAGATGTCTACGTATCGTAGCAATAGAGTTACAATGCTTCTTAAAACGCGATATCACATCACATTTCTATGTTTCACGATAAGATATAATATTCATTGTGGAGTGTTATTTATACCTCGTATTCACCTCAAAAGAATGTAAATGCGACACTTCCTTGCTAGGAAATAGAGTTTGCAGATTTCTGCGTATCGTAGCATTAGATTTCTATTGCATCCCAAGACGCGATATCGCATCTCATTTCTATGTTTCATGATAAGATATAATATTTATTGCGAAGTGTCACGTATACATCGCATACACTTCAAATGAATGTAAATGCGACACTTCCTTGCTAGGAAATAGCGTTTGCAGATGTCTACGTATCGAAGCAAAAGAGTTCTAATACTTCTTAAAACGAGATATCGCATTTCATTCCTATGTTTCATGGTAAGATATACTATTCATTGCGAAGTATCACGTATTCCTCGTCTTCACTTCAAATGAATGTAAATGCGACACATCCTTGCTCGGAAATAGCGCTTGCAGATGTCTACGTATCGAAGCAATAGAGTTCCAATGCTTCTTGAAACGAGATATCGCATCTCGTTACTATGTTTCATGATAAGATATAGTATTCATTGCGAAGTATCACTTATACCTCGCATACACTTCAGAAGAATGTAAATGCGACACTTCCTTGCTAGGAAACAGCGTCTGCAGATGTCTACGCATCGTAGCAATAGAGATCTAAATCTTCTTAAAACGCGATATCACACCACATTTCTATGTTTCATGATAGGACATAATATTCATTGCGAAGTTTCATGTATTCCTCGTATTCACTTCAATTTAATGTAAATGCGACACTTCCTTGCTAGGAAATAGCGTTTGCAGATGTCTACGTATCGAAGCAATAAAGTTCTAATACATCTTAAATAGTGATATCGCATATCATTACTATGTTTCATGAACACATATAATATTCATTGTGCAATGTTATGTATACCTCGCATTTACTCCAAAAGAATGTAAATGCGACACTTCCTTGCTAGGAAACAGCGTCTGCAGTTGTCTACGTGTCGAAGCAATAGAGTTCTAATGCTTCTTAAAACGCGCCTTCGCATCTCATTTCTATGTTTCAAGATAAGGTATAATATTCATTGTGAAGTGACATGCATACCTCGTATTCACTTCAAAAGAATGTAAATGCGACACTTCCTTGCTAAGAAATAGCGTTTGCAGATGTCTACGTATCGAAGCAATAGAGTTCTAATGCTTCTCAAAACGCAATATCGCATCCCCTTTCTATGTTTCATGATAAGATATAATATTCATTGTGGAGTGTTATGTATACCTCGTGTTCACTTCAAAAGGATGTAAATGCTACACTTCCTTGCTAGGAAATAGCGTTTGCAGATGTCTACGTATCATAGCAATAGTGTTCTGATGCTTCTTAAAACGCGATGTCGCTCCTCATTTCTATGTTCCATGATAAGATATAATATTCATTGCGAAGTGTCAAGTATACCTCGCATACACTTCAATTGAATGTAAATGCGACACTTCCATTTTAGGAAGTTACGTTTCCAGATGTCTACGTATCGAAGCAATAGAGTTCTAATGCTTCTTAAATCGCGATATCGCATCTCATTTCTATGTTTCATGATAATATATAATATTCATTGCGAAGTGTTATGTATATTTCGTCTACACTTCAGATGAATGTAAATGCGACACTTCCCAGCTAGGAAATTGCGTTTGCAAATGTCTACGTATCGAAGCAATAGAATTCTAATGCTTCTTATACGCGCTTTTGCATCTCTTTTCTACGATTCATGATAAGATATAATATTCATTGCGAAGAGTTATGTTCTCCTCATATTCACTTCAAATGAATGTAAATGCGACACATCCTTGCTAGGAAGAAGCGTTTCCAGATGTCTAGATATCGAATCAAAAGAGTTCTAAAGCTTCTTATACGAGCTTTCGCAACTCATTTCTATGTTTCATGATAAGATATAATATTCATTGCGAAGTGTCATGTATACCTTGTACTCACGTCAGAAGAATGTAAATGCGACACTTCCTTGCTAGGCAATAACGTTTGCAGATGTCTACGTATCGTAGCAATAGAGTTCTAATGCTTCTTAAAACGCGATATCACATCACATTTATATGTTTCATGAAAAGATATAATATTCATTGCGAAGTTTCATGTATTCCTCGTATTCACTTCAAATGAATGTAAATGCGACACTTCCTTGCTAGGAAATAGCGTTTGCAGATGTCTACGTATCGTAGCAATCGTGTTATAATGCTTCTTATAACGAGATATCGCATCTCATTTCTATGTTTCATGATAACATATAATATTCATTGCGAAGTGTTATGTATTCCTCGTCTACACTTCAAATGAATCTAAGTGCGACACTTCCTTGCTAGGAATTAGCGTTGGCACGTGCCCACGTATCGAAGCAATAGTGTTCTAATGCTTCTTAAAACGAGATATCGCATCTCACTTCTATGTTTCATGATAAGATATAATATTCATTGCGAAGTGTTATGAATACCTCGCATTCACTTCCAAAGAATGTAAATGCGACACTTCCTCTCTAGGAAGTAGCGTCTGCTGTTGTCTGCGTATCGAAGCAAGAGTGTTCTAATGCTTCTTAAATCGCGATATCGCATCTCATTTCTATGTTTCATGATAGGATATAATATTCATAGCGTAGTGTAATGAATACCTCATCTACACTTCAAACGAATGTAAATGCCGCACTGCATTGCTAGGAAATGCGTTTCCAGATGTCTGCGTAACGAAGCAATAGAGTTCTAATGTTTCATAAAACGCGATATCGCATCTCATTTCTATGTTTCATGATACGATAAAATATTCATTGTGCAGTGTTATGTATACATCGTATTCTCTTCAAAAGAATGTAAATGCGACACTACCTTGCTAGGAAATAGCGTTTGCAGATGTCTACGTACCGTAGCAATAAAGTTCCAATGCTTCTCAGAACGCGATATCGCATCTCATTTCTATGTTTAATCATAAGATATAATATTCAGTGTGGAGTGTTATCTATACCGCGAATTCACTTCAAGAGAATGTAAATGCGACACTTCCTTGCTAGGAAGTAGCGTTTGCAGATCTCTACGTATCGCAGCAATAGTGTTCTAATAATTCTTAAAACGGGATATCGCATCTCATTTCTATGTTTCATGATAAGATATAATATTCATTGCGAAGTGTTATGTATTCCTCGTCTACACTTCAGATGAATGTAAATGCGACACTTCCTTTCTAGGAAATTCGTTTCCAGATGTCTGCGTATCGAAACAGTAGAGTTCCAGTGCTTCCTAAAAAGCGATATCGCACCTCATTCCTATGATTCATGGTAAGATATAATATTCATTGCGGAGTGTCATGTATACTTCGTATTCACTTCAAAAGAATGTAAATGCGACACTTCCTTGCTAGGAAATAGCGTCTGCAGATGTCTACGTATCGTAGCAAAGGAGATCTAATGCTTCTTACATTGTCATATCGCATCTCATTTCTATGTTTCTTGATAGGATATAATATTCATTGTGCAGTGTTATGTATACCCAGTATTCACTTCAAAAGAATGTAAATACGACACTTCCTTGCTAGGAAATAGCGTTTGCAGATGTCTACGTGTCGTAGCAATAGAGTTCTACTGATTCTTAAAACGAGATATCGCATCTCATTTCTATGTTTTATGATTCGATATAATATTCATTGCGAAGTGTCATGTATACTTCGTATTCACGTCAAACGAATGTAAATGCGACATTTCCTTGCTACGAAGTAGCGTTTGCAGACGACTACGTATCGAAGCAATAGAGTTCTAATGCTTCAAAAATCGCGATATCGCATCTCATTCCTATGTTTCATGATAAGATATAATATTCATTGTGGATTGTTATGTATACCTCGTATTCGCTTCAATAGATTGAAAATGCTACACTTCCTTGCTAGGAATTAGCGTTTGCAGATGTCTACGTATCGTAGCAATAGAGTTCTAATGCTTCTTAAATCGCGAGATCGCATCTAATTTCTATGTTTAATGATAAGATATAATACTCATAGTGCAGTGTTATATATACCTCGTATTCACTTCAAATGAACGAAAATGCGACACTTCCTTGCAAGGAAATAGTATTTGCAGTTGTCTACGTATCGAAGCAATAGATTTCTAAAGCTTCTTTAAACGGGATATCGCGTCTCATTTCTATGTCTCATGATAAGATATAATATTCGTTGCGAAGTGTTATGTATTTCTCGTCTACACTTCAAAAGACTGTAAATGCGACACTTCCTTGCAAGGAAATAGCGTCTGCAGATGTCTACGTATCGAAGCGACAGAGTTATAATGCTTCTTAAGACGAGATTTCGCATGTCATTTTATTGTTTCATGATATGATATAATATTCATTGCGAAGTGTCGTGTATGCGTCGTATTCACATCAAAAGAATGTAAATGTGACACTTCCTTGCTAGGAAGTAGCGTTTACAGACGTCTACGTATCGAAGCAATAGAGTTCTAATGCATCTTAAATCGTGATATCGCATATCATTACTATGTTTCATGAACACATATAATATTCATTGTGCAATGTTATGTATACCTCGCATTTACTCCAAAAGAATGAAAATGCGACACGTCCTTGCTCGGAAATAGCGTTTGTAGATGTCTAAGTATCGTAGCGCTAGAGTCCTAAATCTTCTTAAAACGCGATATCACATCACATTTCTATATTTCATGATAGGACATAATATTCATTGCGAAGTTTCACGTATTCCTCGTATTCACTTCAAATGGATGTAAATGCGGCACTTCCTTCCTAGGAAATAGCGTTTGCAGATGTCTACTTATCGTAGCAATAGAGTTCTAATGCTTCTTAAAACGCGATATCACATCACATTTATATGTTTCACGATAAGATATAATATTCATTGCGAAGTTTCATGTATTCCTCGTATTCACTTCAAATGAATGCAAATGCGACACTTCCTTGCTAGGAAATAGCGTTTGCAGATGTCTACGTATCGTAGCAATCGTGTTATAATGCTTCATATAACGAGATATCGCATCTCATTTCTATGTTTCATGATGACATATAATATTCATTGCGAAGTGTTATGTATACCTCGCATACACTTCAAATGAATGTAAATGCGACACTTCCTTGCTAGGAAGTAGCTATTGCAGATGTCTACGTATCGATGCAATAGAGTTCTAATGCTTCTTGAATCGGGATATCGCATCACATTTCTATGTTTCCTGATAAGATATAATATTATTTGCGAAGTGTCATGTATACCTTGTATTCACTTCAGAAGAATGTAAATGCGACACTTCCTTGCAAGGAAATAACGTTTGCAGATGTCTACGTATCGTAGCAATAGAGTTACAATGCTTCTTAAAACGCGATATCACATCACATTTCTATGTTTCACGATAAGATATAATATTCATTGTGGAGTGTTATTTATACCTCGTATTCACCTCAAAAGAATGTAAATGCGACACTTCCTTGCTAGGAAATAGAGTTTGCAGATTTCTGCGTATCGTAGCATTAGATTTCTATTGCATCCCAAGACGCGATATCGCATCTCATTTCTATGTTTCATGATAAGATATAATATTTATTGCGAAGTGTCACGTATACATCGCATACACTTCAAATGAATGTAAATGCGACACTTCCTTGCTAGGAAATAGCGTTTGCAGATGTCTACGTATCGAAGCAAAAGAGTTCTAATACTTCTTAAAACGAGATATCGCATTTCATTCCTATGTTTCATGGTAAGATATACTATTCATTGCGAAGTATCACGTATTCCTCGTCTTCACTTCAAATGAATGTAAATGCGACACATCCTTGCTCGGAAATAGCGCTTGCAGATGTCTACGTATCGAAGCAATAGAGTTCCAATGCTTCTTGAAACGAGATATCGCATCTCGTTACTATGTTTCATGATAAGATATAGTATTCATTGCGAAGTATCACTTATACCTCGCATACACTTCAGAAGAATGTAAATGCGACACTTCCTTGCTAGGAAACAGCGTCTGCAGATGTCTACGCATCGTAGCAATAGAGATCTAAATCTTCTTAAAACGCGATATCACACCACATTTCTATGTTTCATGATAGGACATAATATTCATTGCGAAGTTTCATGTATTCCTCGTATTCACTTCAATTTAATGTAAATGCGACACTTCCTTGCTAGGAAATAGCGTTTGCAGATGTCTACGTATCGAAGCAATAAAGTTCTAATACATCTTAAATAGTGATATCGCATATCATTACTATGTTTCATGAACACATATAATATTCATTGTGCAATGTTATGTATACCTCGCATTTACTCCAAAAGAATGTAAATGCGACACTTCCTTGCTAGGAAACAGCGTCTGCAGTTGTCTACGTGTCGAAGCAATAGAGTTCTAATGCTTCTTAAAACGCGCCTTCGCATCTCATTTCTATGTTTCAAGATAAGGTATAATATTCATTGTGAAGTGACATGCATACCTCGTATTCACTTCAAAAGAATGTATATGCGACACTTCCTTGCTAGGAAATAGCGTTTGCAGATGTCTACGTATCGAAGCAATAGAGTTCTAATGCTTCTCAAAACGCAATATCGCATCCCCTTTCTATGTTTCATGATAAGATATAATATTCATTGTGGAGTGTTATGTATACCTCGTGTTCACTTCAAAAGGATGTAAATGCTACACTTCCTTGCTAGGAAATAGCGTTTGCAGATGTCTACGTATCATAGCAATAGTGTTCTGATGCTTCTTAAAACGCGATGTCGCTCCTCATTTCTATGTTCCATGAAAAGGTATAATATTCATTGCGAAGTGTCAAGTATACCTCGCATACACTTCAATTGAATGTAAATGCGACACTTCCATTTTAGGAAGTTACGTTTCCAGATGTCTACGTATCGAAGCAATAGAGTTCTAATGCTTCTTAAATCGCGATATCGCATCTCATTTCTATGTTTCATGATAATATATAATATTCATTGCGAAGTGTTATGTATATTTCGTCTACACTTCAGATGAATGTAAATGCGACACTTCCCAGCTAGGAAATTGCGTTTGCAAATGTCTACGTATCGAAGCAATAGAATTCTAATGCTTCTTATACGCGCTTTTGCATCTCTTTTCTACGATTCATGATAAGATATAATATTCATTGCGAAGAGTTATGTTCTCCTCATATTCACTTCAAATGAATGTAAATGCGACACATCCTTGCTAGGAAGAAGCGTTTCCAGATGTCTAGATATCGAATCAAAAGAGTTCTAAAGCTTCTTATACGAGCTTTCGCAACTCATTTCTATGTTTCATGATAAGATATAATATTCATTGCGAAGTGTCATGTATACCTTGTACTCACGTCAGAAGAATGTAAATGCGACACTTCCTTGCTAGGCAATAACGTTTGCAGATGTCTACGTATCGTAGCAATAGAGTTCTAATGCTTTTTAAAACGCGATATCACATCACATTTATATGTTTCATGAAAAGATATAATATTCATTGCGAAGTTTCATGTATTCCTCGTATTCACTTCAAATGAATGTAAATGCGACACTTCCTTGCTAGGAAATAGCGTTTGCAGATGTCTACGTATCGTAGCAATCGTGTTATAATGCTTCTTATAACGAGATATCGCATCTCATTTCTATGTTTCATGATAACATATAATATTCATTGCGAAGTGTTATGTATTCCTCGTCTACACTTCAAATGAATCTAAGTGCGACACTTCCTTGCTAGGAATTAGCGTTGGCACGTGCCCACGTATCGAAGCAATAGTGTTCTAATGCTTCTTAAAACGAGATATCGCATCTCACTTCTATGTTTCATGATAAGATATAATATTCATTGCGAAGTGTTATGAATACCTCGCATTCACTTCCAAAGAATGTAAATGCGACACTTCCTCTCTAGGAAGTAGCGTCTGCTGTTGTCTGCGTATCGAAGCAAGAGTGTTCTAATGCTTCTTAAATCGCGATATCGCATCTCATTTCTATGTTTCATGATAGGATATAATATTCATAGCGTAGTGTAATGAATACCTCATCTACACTTCAAACGAATGTAAATGCCGCACTGCATTGCTAGGAAATGCGTTTCCAGATGTCTGCGTAACGAAGCAATAGAGTTCTAATGTTTCATAAAACGCGATATCGCATCTCATTTCTATGTTTCATGATACGATAAAATATTCATTGTGCAGTGTTATGTATACATCGTATTCTCTTCAAAAGAATGTAAATGCGACACTACCTTGCTAGGAAATAGCGTTTGCAGATGTCTACGTACCGTAGCAATAAAGTTCCAATGCTTCTCAGAACGCGATATCGCATCTCATTTCTATGTTTAATCATAAGATATAATATTCAGTGTGGAGTGTTATCTATACCGCGAATTCACTTCAAGAGAATGTAAATGCGACACTTCCTTGCTAGGAAGTAGCGTTTGCAGATCTCTACGTATCGCAGCAATAGTGTTCTAATAATTCTTAAAACGGGATATCGCATCTCATTTCTATGTTTCATGATAAGATATAATATTCATTGCGAAGTGTTATGTATTCCTCGTCTACACTTCAGATGAATGTAAATGCGACACTTCCTTTCTAGGAAATTCGTTTCCAGATGTCTGCGTATCGAAACAGTAGAGTTCCAGTGCTTCCTAAAAAGCGATATCGCACCTCATTCCTATGATTCATGGTAAGATATAATATTCATTGCGGAGTGTCATGTATACTTCGTATTCACTTCAAAAGAATGTAAATGCGACACTTCCTTGCTAGGAAATAGCGTCTGCAGATGTCTACGTATCGTAGCAAAGGAGATCTAATGCTTCTTACATTGTCATATCGCATCTCATTTCTATGTTTCTTGATAGGATATAATATTCATTGTGCAGTGTTATGTATACCCAGTATTCACTTCAAAAGAATGTAAATACGACACTTCCTTGCTAGGAAATAGCGTTTGCAGATGTCTACGTGTCGTAGCAATAGAGTTCTACTGATTCTTAAAACGAGATATCGCATCTCATTTCTATGTTTTATGATTCGATATAATATTCATTGCGAAGTGTCATGTATACTTCGTATTCACGTCAAACGAATGTAAATGCGACATTTCCTTGCTACGAAGTAGCGTTTGCAGACGACTACGTATCGAAGCAATAGAGTTCTAATGCTTCAAAAATCGCGATATCGCATCTCATTCCTATGTTTCATGATAAGATATAATATTCATTGTGGATTGTTATGTATACCTCGTATTCGCTTCAATAGATTGAAAATGCTACACTTCCTTGCTAGGAATTAGCGTTTGCAGATGTCTACGTATCGTAGCAATAGAGTTCTAATGCTTCTTAAATCGCGAGATCGCATCTAATTTCTATGTTTAATGATAAGATATAATACTCATAGTGCAGTGTTATATATACCTCGTATTCACTTCAAATGAACGAAAATGCGACACTTCCTTGCAAGGAAATAGTATTTGCAGTTGTCTACGTATCGAAGCAATAGATTTCTAAAGCTTCTTTAAACGGGATATCGTGTCTCATTTCTATGTCTCATGATAAGATATAATATTCGTTGCGAAGTGTTATGTATTTCTCGTCTACACATCAAATGAATGTAAATACGACAGTTCCTTGCTAGGAAATAGCGTTTGTAGATGTCTACGTATCGAAGCAATAGTGTTCTAATGCTTCTTAAAACGCGATATCGCATCTCATTTCTATGTTTCTTGATAAGATATAATATTCATTGCGAAGTGTTATGTATTTCTCGTCTACATTTCAAATGAATGTAAATACGTCAGTTCCTTGCTAGGAAATAGCGTTTGTAGATGTCTACGTATCGAAGCAATAGAGTTCTAATACTTCTAAAACGCGATATCGCATCTCATATCTATGTTTCGTGATAAGATATAATATTCATTGCGAAGTGTCATGAATACCCTGGATACACATCAAATGAATGTAATTGCGACACTTCCATGCTAGGAAATAGCGTCTGCAGATATCTACGTAACGTAGCAATGGAGTTCTACTGCTTCTTAAAACGCGATATCGTATCACATTTCTATGTTTCATGATAAGATATAATACTCATTTCGAAGGGTTACGCATACCTCGTATACACTTCAAATGAATGAAAGTGCTAGATTTCCTTGCTAGGAAGCAGCGTTTGCAGATGTCTACGTATCGTAGCAATAGGGTTCTAATGCTTCTTAAAACGCGATATCGCATCATTTCTATGTCTCACAATACGATATAGTATTCATTGCGAAGTGTCACTTTTACCTCGCATACACTTCAAATGAATGTAAATGCGACACTTCCTTACTAGCAAGTAGTATTTGCAGTTGTCTCCGTATCGAAGCAATAGAGTTCTTATGCTTCTTAAAACGCGATATCGCATCACATGCCTATGTTTCATGATAAGATATAATATTCATTTCGAACTGTTATGTATCCCTCGTCTACAATTCAAAAGAATGTAAACTTTACACTTCCTTGCTGGGAAATAGCGTTTGCAGATGTCTACGTATCGAAGAAATAGAGTTTTATGCTTCTTAAATCCCGATATCGCATCTCAATTCTATGTTTCATGATAAGATATAATATTCATTGTGGAGTGTTATCTATACCTCGTATTCACTTAAAAAGAATGTAATTGCGATACTTCCTTGCTAGGAAATAGCGCTTGCAGATGTCTCCGTATCGAAGCAATAGAGATCTAATGCTTCTCAAATCGCGATATCGCATTTCATTTCTATGTTTCGTGATAAAGTATAATATTCATTGTGGAGTGTTATGTATACCTCGTTTTCACTTTAAAAGAATGTAAATGCGACACTTCCTTGCGACTAAATAGCGTTTGCAGATGTCTACGTATCGTAGCATTAGAATTCTAATGCTTCTTAAATCTCCATATCGCATCTCATTTCTATGTTTCATGATAAGATATAATATTCATTGTGGAGTGTTATGTATACCTCGCATACACTTCAAATGAATGTAAATGCGACACATCCTTGCTAGGAAATAGCGTTTCCAGATGTCTACGTATCGAAGCAATAGAATTCCAATGCTACTTAAAGCGCGATATCGCATCTCATTTCTATGTTTCGTGATAAGATATAATATTCATTGTGGAGTGTTATGTATATCTCGCACTCACTTCAAAAGTATGTAAATGCGACACTTCCTTGCTAGGAAATAGCGTTTGCAGATGTCTGCGTATCGAAGCAATAGAGTTCTAATGCTTCTTGAAACGGGATGTCACATCTCGTATCTATGATTCATGATAAGATATAGTATTCATTGCGAAGAATCACTTATACCTCGCATACACTTCAGAAGAATGTAAACGCGACACTTCCTTGCTAGGAAACAGCGTCTGCAGATGTCTACGCATCGTAGCAATAGAGTTCTAAATCTTCTTAGAACGCGATATCACATCACATTTATATGTATCATGATAAGATATAATATTAATTGCGAAGTGTCACGTATACATCGCATACACTTCAAATGAATGTAAATGCGACACTTCCTTGCTAGGAAATAGCGTTTGCTGATGTCTACGTATCGAAGCAAAGGAGTTCTAGTACGTCTTAAAACGAGATATCGCATCTCATTTCTATGTTTCATGATAACATATAATATTCATTGCGAAGTGTTATGTGTTTCTCGTCTACACTTCAATTGAATGTTAATGCGACACTTCCTTTCTAGGAAAATACGTTTCCAGATGTCTACGTATCGAAGCAATAGAGTTATAATGCCTCTTAAAACGCGATATCGCATCTCATTTGTATGTTTCGTGATAAGATATAATATTCATTGTGGATTTCTATGTATACCTCGTAATCGCTTCAAAAGAATGTAAATGCGACACTTCCTTGCTAGAAAATAGCTTTTGCAAATGTCTACGTATCGTAGCAATAGAGTTCTAACGATACTTAATTCGCGATATCGCATCTCATTTCTATGTTTCATGATACGATATAATATTCACTGCGAAGTGTCATGTATACCACGTATTCACTTCAGAAGAATGTAAATGCGACACTTCATTGCTAGGAAGTAGCGTTTGCAGATGTCTACTTATCGGAGCAATATGGTTCTAATGCTTCTTGAAACGCGATATCGCATCTCATTTCTATGTTTCATGATAGGATATAATATTCATAGCGTAGTGTAATGAATACCTCATCTACACTTCAAAAGAATGTAAATGCCGCACTGCATTGCTAGGAAATGCGTTTCCAGATGTCTGCGTATCGAAGCAATAGAGTTCTAATGTTTCATAAAACGCGATATCGCATCTCATTTCTATGTTTCATGATACGATAAAATATTCATTGTGCAGTGTTATGTATACATCGTATTCTCTTCAAAAGAATGTAAATGCGACACTACCTTGCTAGGAAATAGCGTTTGCAGATGTCTACGTACCGTAGCAATAAAGTTCCAATGCTTCTCAGAACGCGATATCGCATCTCATTTCTATGTTTAATCATAAGATATAATATTCAGTGTGGAGTGTTATCTATACCGCGAATTCACTTCAAGAGAATGTAAATGCGACACTTCCTTGCTAGGAAGTAGCGTTTGCAGATCTCTACGTATCGCAGCAATAGTGTTCTAATAATTCTTAAAACGGGATATCGCATCTCATTTCTATGTTTCATGATAAGATATAATATTCATTGCGAAGTGTTATGTATTCCTCGTCTACACTTCAGATGAATGTAAATGCGACACTTCCTTTCTAGGAAATTCGTTTCCAGATGTCTGCGTATCGAAACAGTAGAGTTCCAGTGCTTCCTAAAAAGCGATATCGCACCTCATTCCTATGATTCATGGTAAGATATAATATTCATTGCGGAGTGTCATGTATACTTCGTATTCACTTCAAAAGAATGTAAATGCGACACTTCCTTGCTAGGAAATAGCGTCTGCAGATGTCTACGTATCGTAGCAAAGGAGATCTAATGCTTCTTACATTGTCATATCGCATCTCATTTCTATGTTTCTTGATAGGATATAATATTCATTGTGCAGTGTTATGTATACCCAGTATTCACTTCAAAAGAATGTAAATACGACACTTCCTTGCTAGGAAATAGCGTTTGCAGATATCTACGTAACGTAGCAATGGAGTTCTACTGCTTCTTAAAACGCGATATCGTATCACATTTCTATGTTTCATGATAAGATATAATACTCATTTCGAAGGGTTACGCATACCTCGTATACACTTCAAATGAATGAAAGTGCTAGATTTCCTTGCTAGGAAGCAGCGTTTGCAGATGTCTACGTATCGTAGCAATAGGGTTCTAATGCTTCTTAAAACGCGATATCGCATCATTTCTATGTCTCACAATACGATATAGTATTCATTGCGAAGTGTCACTTTTACCTCGCATACACTTCAAATGAATGTAAATGCGACACTTCCTTACTAGCAAGTAGTATTTGCAGTTGTCTCCGTATCGAAGCAATAGAGTTCTTATGCTTCTTAAAACGCGATATCGCATCACATGCCTATGTTTCATGATAAGATATAATATTCATTTCGAACTGTTATGTATCCCTCGTCTACAATTCAAAAGAATGTAAACTTTACACTTCCTTGCTGGGAAATAGCGTTTGCAGATGTCTACGTATCGAAGAAATAGAGTTTTATGCTTCTTAAATCCCGATATCGCATCTCAATTCTATGTTTCATGATAAGATATAATATTCATTGTGGAGTGTTATCTATACCTCGTATTCACTTAAAAAGAATGTAATTGCGATACTTCCTTGCTAGGAAATAGCGCTTGCAGATGTCTCCGTATCGAAGCAATAGAGATCTAATGCTTCTCAAATCGCGATATCGCATTTCATTTCTATGTTTCGTGATAAAGTATAATATTCATTGTGGAGTGTTATGTATACCTCGTTTTCACTTTAAAAGAATGTAAATGCGACACTTCCTGGCGACTAAATAGCGTTTGCAGATGTCTACGTATCGTAGCATTAGAATTCTAATGCTTCTTAAATCTCCATATCGCATCTCATTTCTATGTTTCATGATAAGATATAATATTCATTGTGGAGTGTTATGTATACCTCGCATACACTTCAAATGAATGTAAATGCGACACATCCTTGCTAGGAAATAGCGTTTCCAGATGTCTACGTATCGAAGCAATAGAATTCCAATGCTACTTAAAGCGCGATATCGCATCTCATTTCTATGTTTCGTGATAAGATATAATATTCATTGTGGAGTGTTATGTATATCTCGCACTCACTTCAAAAGTATGTAAATGCGACACTTCCTTGCTAGGAAATAGCGTTTGCAGATGTCTGCGTATCGAAGCAATAGAGTTCTAATGCTTCTTGAAACGGGATGTCACATCTCGTATCTATGATCCATGATAAGATATAGTATTCATTGCGAAGAATCACTTATACCTCGCATACACTTCAGAAGAATGTAAACGCGACACTTCCTTGCTAGGAAACAGCGTCTGCAGATGTCTACGCATCGTAGCAATAGAGTTCTAAATCTTCTTAGAACGCGATATCACATCACATTTATATGTATCATGATAAGATATAATATTAATTGCGAAGTGTCACGTATACATCGCATACACTTCAAATGAATGTAAATGCGACACTTCCTTGCTAGGAAATAGCGTTTGCTGATGTCTACGTATCGAAGCAAAGGAGTTCTAGTACGTCTTAAAACGAGATATCGCATCTCATTTCTATGTTTCATGATAACATATAATATTCATTGCGAAGTGTTATGTGTTTCTCGTCTACACTTCAATTGAATGTTAATGCGACACTTCCTTTCTAGGAAAATACGTTTCCAGATGTCTACGTATCGAAGCAATAGAGTTATAATGCCTCTTAAAACGCGATATCGCATCTCATTTGTATGTTTCGTGATAAGATATAATATTCATTGTGGATTTCTATGTATACCTCGTAATCGCTTCAAAAGAATGTAAATGCGACACTTCCTTGCTAGAAAATAGCTTTTGCAAATGTCTACGTATCGTAGCAATAGAGTTCTAACGATACTTAATTCGCGATATCGCATCTCATTTCTATGTTTCATGATACGATATAATATTCACTGCGAAGTGTCATGTATACCACGTATTCACTTCAGAAGAATGTAAATGCGACACTTCATTGCTAGGAAGTAGCGTTTGCAGATGTCTACTTATCGGAGCAATATGGTTCTAATGCTTCTTGAAACGCGATATCGCATCTCATTTCTATGTTTCATGATAGGATATAATATTCATAGCGTAGTGTAATGAATACCTCATCTACACTTCAAAAGAATGTAAATGCCGCACTGCATTGCTAGGAAATGCGTTTCCAGATGTCTGCGTATCGAAGCAATAGAGTTCTAATGTTTCATAAAACGCGATATCGCATCTCATTTCTATGTTTCATGATACGATAAAATATTCATTGTGCAGTGTTATGTATACATCGTATTCTCTTCAAAAGAATGTAAATGCGACACTACCTTGCTAGGAAATAGCGTTTGCAGATGTCTACGTACCGTAGCAATAAAGTTCCAATGCTTCTCAGAACGCGATATCGCATCTCATTTCTATGTTTAATCATAAGATATAATATTCAGTGTGGAGTGTTATCTATACCGCGAATTCACTTCAAGAGAATGTAAATGCGACACTTCCTTGCTAGGAAGTAGCGTTTGCAGATCTCTACGTATCGCAGCAATAGTGTTCTAATAATTCTTAAAACGGGATATCGCATCTCATTTCTATGTTTCATGATAAGATATAATATTCATTGCGAAGTGTTATGTATTCCTCGTCTACACTTCAGATGAATGTAAATGCGACACTTCCTTTCTAGGAAATTCGTTTCCAGATGTCTGCGTATCGAAACAGTAGAGTTCCAGTGCTTCCTAAAAAGCGATATCGCACCTCATTCCTATGATTCATGGTAAGATATAATATTCATTGCGGAGTGTCATGTATACTTCGTATTCACTTCAAAAGAATGTAAATGCGACACTTCCTTGCTAGGAAATAGCGTCTGCAGATGTCTACGTATCGTAGCAAAGGAGATCTAATGCTTCTTACATTGTCATATCGCATCTCATTTCTATGTTTCTTGATAGGATATAATATTCATTGTGCAGTGTTATGTATACCCAGTATTCACTTCAAAAGAATGTAAATACGACACTTCCTTGCTAGGAAATAGCGTTTGCAGATATCTACGTAACGTAGCAATGGAGTTCTACTGCTTCTTAAAACGCGATATCGTATCACATTTCTATGTTTCATGATAAGATATAATACTCATTTCGAAGGGTTACGCATACCTCGTATACACTTCAAATGAATGAAAGTGCTAGATTTCCTTGCTAGGAAGCAGCGTTTGCAGATGTCTACGTATCGTAGCAATAGGGTTCTAATGCTTCTTAAAACGCGATATCGCATCATTTCTATGTCTCACAATACGATATAGTATTCATTGCGAAGTGTCACTTTTACCTCGCATACACTTCAAATGAATGTAAATGCGACACTTCCTTACTAGCAAGTAGTATTTGCAGTTGTCTCCGTATCGAAGCAATAGAGTTCTTATGCTTCTTAAAACGCGATATCGCATCACATGCCTATGTTTCATGATAAGATATAATATTCATTTCGAACTGTTATGTATCCCTCGTCTACAATTCAAAAGAATGTAAACTTTACACTTCCTTGCTGGGAAATAGCGTTTGCAGATGTCTACGTATCGAAGAAATAGAGTTTTATGCTTCTTAAATCCCGATATCGCATCTCATTTCTATGTTTCATGATAAGATATAATATTCATTGTGGAGTGTTATCTATACCTCGTATTCACTTAAAAAGAATGTAATTGCGATACTTCCTTGCTAGGAAATAGCGCTTGCAGATGTCTCCGTATCGAAGCAATAGAGATCTAATGCTTCTCAAATCGCGATATCGCATTTCATTTCTATGTTTCGTGATAAAGTATAATATTCATTGTGGAGTGTTATGTATACCTCGTTTTCACTTTAAAAGAATGTAAATGCGACACTTCCTTGCGACTAAATAGCGTTTGCAGATGTCTACGTATCGTAGCATTAGAATTCTAATGCTTCTTAAATCTCCATATCGCATCTCATTTCTATGTTTCATGATAAGATATAATATTCATTGTGGAGTGTTATGTATACCTCGCATACACTTCAAATGAATGTAAATGCGACACATCCTTGCTAGGAAATAGCGTTTCCAGATGTCTACGTATCGAAGCAATAGAATTCCAATGCTACTTAAAGCGCGATATCGCATCTCATTTCTATGTTTCGTGATAAGATATAATATTCATTGTGGAGTGTTATGTATATCTCGCACTCACTTCAAAAGAATGTAAATGCGACACTTCCTTGCTAGGAAATAGCGTTTGCAGATGTCTGCGTATCGAAGCAATAGAGTTCTAATGCTTCTTGAAACGGGATGTCACATCTCGTATCTATGATCCATGATAAGATATAGTATTCATTGCGAAGAATCACTTATACCTCGCATACACTTCAGAAGAATGTAAACGCGACACTTCCTTGCTAGGAAACAGCGTCTGCAGATGTCTACGCATCGTAGCAATAGAGTTCTAAATCTTCTTAGAACGCGATATCACATCACATTTATATGTATCATGATAAGATATAGTATTCATTGCGAAGAATCACTTATACCTCGCATACACTTCAGAAGAATGTAAACGCGACACTTCCTTGCTAGGAAACAGCGTCTGCAGATGTCTACGCATCGTAGCAATAGAGTTCTAAATCTTCTTAGAACGCGATATCACATGACATTTATATGTATCATGATAAGATATAATATTAATTGCGAAGTGTCACGTATACATCGCATACACTTCAAATGAATGTAAATGCGACACTTCCTTGCTAGGAAATAGCGTTTGCTGATGTCTACGTATCGAAGCAAAGGAGTTCTAGTACGTCTTAAAACGAGATATCGCATCTCATTTCTATGTTTCATGATAACATATAATATTCATTGCGAAGTGTTATGTGTTTCTCGTCTACACTTCAATTGAATGTTAATGCGACACTTCCTTTCTAGGAAAATACGTTTCCAGATGTCTACGTATCGAAGCAATAGAGTTATAAAGCCTCTTAAAACGCGATATCGCATCTCATTTGTATGTTTCGTGATAAGATATAATATTCATTGTGGATTTCTATGTATACCTCGTATTCGCTTCAAAAGAATGTAAATGCGACACTTCCTTGCTAGAAAATAGCTTTTGCAAATGTCTACGTATCGTAGCAATAGAGTTCTAACGATACTTATTTCGCGATATCGCATCTCATTTCTATGTTTCATGATACGATATAATATTCATTGCGAAGTGTCATGTATACCACGTATTCACTTCAAAAGAATGTAAATGCGACACTTCATTGCTAGGAAGTAGCGTTTGCAGATGTCTACTTATCGGAGCAATAGGGTTCTAATGCTTCTTGAAACGCGATATCGCATCACATTTCTATGTTTCATGTTAAGATATAATATTCAATGCGAATTGTTATGTGTACCTCGTATTCACTTCAAAAGAGTGTAAATGCGACACTTCATTGCTAGGAAGTAGCGTTTGCAGATGTCTACTTATCGGAGCAATATGGTTCTAATGCTTCTTGAAACGCGATATCGCATCACATTTCTATTCTTCATGATAAGGTGCAATATTAATTGCGAAGTGTCATGTATACCACGTATTCACTTCAAAAGAGTGTACATGCGATACTTCCTTGCTAGGGAATAGCGTTTCCAGGTGTCTACGTATCGAAACAATACAGTTCTAATGCTTCTTAAAACGGGATACCGCATCTCTTTTCTATGTTTCATAAAAGAATATAATATTAATTGCGAAGTGTCATGTATACCTTGTATTCACTTCAAAAGAATGTAAATGCGACACTTCCTTGCTAGGAAATAGCGCTACCAGATGTCTACGAATCGAAACAATAGAGTTCTAATGCTTCTTAAAACGAGATGTCGCATCTCATTTCTATGAATCATGATAAGATATAATATTCATAGTGCAGTGTTATGTATATCTCGCATTTACCTCAAAAAAATGTAAATGCGACACTTCCTTGCTAGGAGGTAGCGTTTGCAGGTGTTTACGTATCGTAGCAATAGAGATCTAATGCTTCTCAAAACGTGATATCGCATCTCATTCCTATGTTTCATGATGAGATATAATAATCATTGCGAAGTTACATGTATACCTCGTATTCACTTCAAAAGGATGTAAATGCGACACTCCCTTGCTAGGAAATAGCGTTTGCAGGAGTTTACGTATAGTAGCAATAGAGATCTAATGCCTCTCAAAACGCGATATCGCATCTCATATATATGTTTCATGATAAGATATAATATTCATTGCGAAGTGTCATGTATACCTCGTATTCACTTCAAAAGAACGTAAATGCGACACTTCCTTGCTAGGAAATAGCGTTTGCAGATGTCTGCGTATCGAAGCAATAGAGTTCTAATGCTTCTTAAATCGAGATATCGAATTTCATTTCAACGTTTCATGATAAGATATAATATTCATTGCGAAGCGTTATGTATTCCTCCTCCACATGTCAAATGAATTTAATGCGACACTTCCTTTCTAGGAAATAGCGTTTCCAGAAGTCTACGTATCGAAGCAATAGAGTTCTAATGCTTCTTAAAACGAGTTATCGCATCTCACTTCTATGTTTCATGATGAGAGAAAATATCCATTGCGAAGTGTCATGTATACCACGTATTCACTTCAAAAGAATGTAGATGCGACACTTGCTTGCTAGGAAATAGCGTTTGTAGATGTCTACGTATCGTAGCAATAGAGTTCTAAAGCTTCTTAAAACGCGATATCACATCACATTTCTATGTTTCATGAGAACATATAATATTCATTGTGAAGTGTTATGTATACCTCGCATACACTTCAAATGAATGTAAATGCGACACTTCCTTTTTAGGAAATAGGGTTTGTTGATGTCTACGTATCGTAGCAATAGACATCTAATGCTACTTAAAACGCGATATTGCATCTCATTTCTATGGTTCGTGATAAGATATAATATTCATTGTGGAGTGTTATCTATACCTCGTATACACTTCAAAAGAATGTCAGTGCGACACTTCCTTGCTAGGAAATAGCGTCTGCAAATGTCTACGTATCGTAGCAATAGAGATCTAAAGCTTCCCAAAACGCGATACCGCATCTCATTTCTATGTTTCATGATAAGATGTAATATTCATTGTGTAGTGTCATGTATACCTCCTATTCACTTCAAAAGAATGTAAGTGCAACACTTCCTGGCTAGGAAATAGCGTTTGTAGATGTCTACGCATCGTAGCAATAGTGTTCTAATGCTTCTTAAAACGCGATAACGCATCACACTCCTATGTTTCATAATAAGATATAATATTCATTGCGAAGTGTCTTGTATAACTCGCGTACACTTCTAACGAATGTAAATGCGACACTTGCTTGCTAGGAAATAGTGTTGGCAGATGTCTACGTATCGAAGCAACAGAATTCTAATGCTTCTTAAAACGAGTTATCGCATCCCAATTGTATGTTGCTTGATAAGGTATAATTATCATTGCGTAGTGTCATGTATACCTCGTATTCACTTCAAAAGGATGTATATCCGACACTCCCTTGCTAGGAAGTAGCGTCTGCAGATGTCTACGAATCGAAACAACAGTGTTCTAATGCTTCTTAAATCGAGATATCGCATCTCATTTCTATGATTCATGATAAGATATAATATTCATTGTGCAGTGTTATGTATACCTCTTACTCACTACAAAAGAGTGTAAATGCGACACTTCCTTGCTAGGAAATAGCGTTTGCAGATGTCTACGTATCGTAGCTTTAGGGTTCTAATGCTTCTTAAATCTCGATATCGCATCTCATTTCTGTGTCTCATGACAAGATATAACATTCATTGTGCAGTGTTATGTATACCTCTTATCACTTAAAAAGCATGTAAATGCGACACTTCCTTGCTAGGAAATAGCGTTTGCAGATACCTACGTATCGTAGCATTAGAGTTCTAATGCTTCTCAAAACGCGATATTGCATCTCATTTCTATGTTTCATGATAATATTTGATGTTCATTGCGAAGTGCTATGTATTCCTCGTCTACTTCAAATGAAAGTAAATGCGACACTTCCTTGCTAGGAAATAGCGTATCCAGATGTCTACGTATCGAAACAATGGATTTCTAATGCTTCTTAAACCAAATATCGAATCTCATTTCTATGTTTCATGATAAGATATGATATTCATTGCGAAGTGTCTTGTATACCTCGTATTCACTTCAAATGAATGTAAATGCGACACTTCCTTGCTAAGAAATAGCGTTTGCAGATGTCTACGTATCGTAGCAAGCGTGTTATAATGCTTCTTAAAACGAGATATCGCATCTCATTTCTATGTTTCATGCTAACATATAATATTCATTGCGAAGTGTTATGTATACCTCGCATACACTTCAAATGAATGTAAATGCGACAATTCCTTGCTAGGAAATAGCGTTTGCAGATGTCTGCGTATCGAAGCAATAGAGTTCTAATGCTTCTTAAATCGAGATATCGAATTTCATTTCAACGTTTCATGATAAGATATAATATTCATTGCGAAGCGTTATGTATTCCTCCTCCACATGTCAAATGAATTTAATGCGACACTTTCTTTCTAGGAAATTACGTTTCCAGATGTCTCCGTATCGAAGCAATAGAGTACTAATGCTTCTCAAAACGCGATATCGCATCACATTTCTATGTTTCATGATAAGATATAATACTCTTTGCGAAGTGTTATGTATTCCTCCTCTACACTTCAAATGAATGTAAATGCGACAATTCCTTGCAAGGTTGTAGCGTTTGCAGATGTCTACGAATTGAAGCAATAGATTTCTAATGCTTCTTCAAACGAGATATCGCATCCCATTTCTATGTTTCATGATAGGATATAATATTCATTGCGAAGGGTTTTGTATACCTCGTATTCACTTCAAAAGAATGTAAATGCGACACTTCCTTGCTAGGAAGTAGCGTTTACAGATGTCTAGGTATCGAAGCAATAGATTTCTAATGCTTCTTAAATTACGATATCGCATCCCATTTCTATGTTTCACGACAAGATACAATATTCATTGCGCAGTTATATGTATACCTCGTCTTCACCTCAAAAGAATGTTAATGCGACACGTCCTTGCTCGGAAAAAGTGTTTGCAGATGTCTACGTATCGAAGCAATATTGTCCCAATGCTTCTTAAATCTCGATATCGCATCCCATTTCCATGTTTCATGATAAGATATAATATTCATTGCGAAGTGTCTTGTATACATCGCATACACTTCAAATGAATGTAAATGCGACACTTCCTTGCAAGGAAATAGCGTTGGCACATGTCTCCGTATCGAAGCAATAAGGTTCTAATTCTTCTTAAAACGCGATATCGCATCTCATTTCTATGTTTCATGATAAGATACAAAATTCATTGCGAAGTGTCATGTGTACCTCGTATTCACTTGAAAACAATGTAAATGCGACACTTCCTTGCTAGGAAATGGCGTTTGCAGATGCCTACGTATCGAAGCAATAGAGCCCTAATGCTTCTTAAATCGCGATATCGCATTTCATTTCCATGTTTCATGATGAGATATAATATTCATTGCGAAGTGTCTTGTATACCTCGCATACACTTCAAATGAATGTAAATGCGACACTTCCTGGCTAGGAAATAGCGTTTGCAGATGTCTACGTATCGAAGCAATAGTGTTCTAATGCTTCATAAAACGCGATATCGCATCTCATTTCTGTGTTTCATGATAAGATATAATATTCATTGTGGAGTGTTATGTATACCTCGTATTCACTTCAAAAGTATGTAAATGCGACACCTCCTTGATAGGAAATAGCGTCTGCAGATGTCAACGAATCGTAGCAATAGAGTTCTGATGCTACTTAAAACGCGATATCGCATCTCATTTCTATGATTCATTATAAGATATATTATTCATTGCGTAGTGTCATGTATACATCGTATTCACTTCAGAAGAATGTAAATGCGACACTTCATTGCCAGGAATTAGCGTTTGCAGATGTCTCCGTTTCGAAGCAATAGAGTTCTAATGCTTCATAGAATGAGATGTCGCATCTGATTTCAATGTTTCATGATAAGATATAATATTAATTGCGAAGTATCATGTATACTTCGTATTCACTTCAAAAGAATGCAAATGCGACACTTCCCTGCTATTATATAGCGTTTGCAGATGACAACACACCGTAGCAATAGAGGTCTAAAGCTTCTTAAAACAAGATATCGCACCTCATTTCCATGTTTCATGATAAGATATAATATTCATTGCGAAGTGTCATGAATACCTCGTATTCACTTCAAAAGAATGTAATGCGACACTTCCTTACCAGGAAATACCGTTTGCAGATGTCTCCGTATCGAAGCAATAGAGTTCTAATGCTTCTTAAAATGAGATGTCGCATCTCATTTCTATGTTTCATGATAGGATATAATATTCATTGCGAAGTGTCATGAATAACTCGTATTCACTTAAAAAAATGTAAATGCGACAATTCCTGCCTAGGAAATAGCGTTTCCACATGTCTACGTATCGAAGCAATAGAGTTCTAATGCTTCTTAAGACGTGATATCGCATCTCACTTCTATGTTTCATAATAAGATATAATCTTCATTGCGAAGTGTCACGAATACCTCGTACTCTCTTCAAAAGAATGTAAATGCGACACTTCGTTGCTAGGAAATAGCGTTTCCAGATGTCTAGGTATCGAAGCAATAGCGTTCTAATGCTGCTTAAATCGCGATATCGCATCTCATTTCTATGTTTCATGATAAGATATAATATTCATTGTGCAGTGATATGTATACCTCGCATACACTTCAAATGATTGTAAATGCGACACTTCCTTGCTAGGAAATAGCGTTTGCAGATGTCTACGTTTCGTAGCATTAGAGATCTAATGCTACTCAAAACGCGATAACGCATCTCATTCCTACGTTTCATGATAAGATATAATATTCATTGCGAAGTGTCTTGTATACCTCGCATACACTTCAAATGAATGTAAATGCGACACTTCCTTCCTAGGAAATAGCGTCTGCAGATATCTACGTACCGTAGCAATAGAGTTCTAATGCTTTTTAAGACGTGATATCGCATCTCACTTCTATGTTTCATAATAAGATATAATCTTCATTGCGAAGTGTCACGAATACCTCGTACTCACTTCAAAAGAATGTAAATGCGACACTTCGTTGCTAGGAAATAGCGTTTCCAGATGTCTAGGTATCGAAGCAATAGCGTTCTAATGCTGCTTAAATCGCGATATCGCATCTCATTTCTATGTTTCATGATAAGATATAATATTCATTGTGCAGTGATATGTATACCTCGCATACACTTCAAATGATTGTAAATGCGACACTTCATTGCTAGGAAGTAGCGTTTGCAGATGTCTACTTATCGGAGCAATAGGGTTCTAATGCTTCTTGAAACGCGATATCGCATCACATTTCTATGCTTCATGGTAAGGTATAATATTAATTGCGAAGTGTCATGTATACCACGTATTCACTTCAAAAGAGTGTACATGCGATAATTCCTTGCTAGGAAATAGCGATTCCAGAAGACTACGTATCGAAACAATACAGTTCTAATGCATCGTAAAACGAGATGTCGCATCTCATTTCTAAGTTTCGTGATAAGATATAATATTCATTGCGAAGTGTCACCTATACCTCGAATACACTTCAAATGAATGTAAATGCGACACCTCCTTGCTAGGAAATAGTGTCTCCATATGTCTACGTATCGACGCAATAGAGTTCTAATGCTTCTTAAAACGAGATGTCGCATCTCATTTCTATGTATCATGATAAGATATAATATTCATAGTGCAGTGTTATGTATATCTCGCATTTACCTCAAAAAAATGTAAATGCGACACTTCCTTGCTAGGAGGTAGCGTTTGCAGGTGTTTACGTATCGTAGCAATAGAGATCTAATGCCTCTCAAAACGCGATATCGCATCTCATATATATGTTTCATGATAAGATATAATATTCATTGCGAAGTGTCATGTATACCTCGTATTCACTTCAAAAGAACGTAAATGCGACACTTCCTTGCTAGGAAATAGCGTTTGCAGATGTCTGCGTATCGAAGGAATAGAGTTCTAATGCTTCATAAATCGAGATATCGAATTTCATTTCAACGTTTCATGATAAGATATAATATTCATTGCGAAGCGTTATGTATTCCTCCTCCACATGTCAAATGAATTTAATGCGACACTTTCTTTTTAGGAAATTACGTTTCCAGATGTCTCCGTATCGAAGCAATAGAGTACTAATGCTTCTTAAATCGCGCTGTCGCATCTCATTTCTATGTTTCATGATATGATACAATATTCATTGTGCAATGTTATGTATAGCTCGTGTTCACTTCAAAAGAATGTAAACGCGACACTTCCTTGCTAGGAAATAGCGTTTGCAGATGTCTATGTATCGTACCAATAGAGTTCGAATGCTTCTCAAAACGCGATATCGCATCACATTTCTATGTTTCATGATAAGATATAATACTCTTTGCGAAGTGTTATGTATTCCTCCTCTACACTTCAAATGAATGTAAATGCGACAATTCCTTGCAAGGTTGTAGCGTTTGCAGATGTCTACGAATTGAAGCAATAGATTTCTAATGCTTCTTCAAACGAGATATCGCATCCCATTTCTATGTTTCATGATAGGATATAATATTCATTGCGAAGGGTTTTGTATACCTCGTATTCACTTCAAAAGAATGTAAATGCGACACTTCCTTGCTAGGAAGTAGCGTTTACAGATGTCTAGGTATCGAAGCAATAGATTTCTAATGCTTCTTAAATTACGATATCGCATCCCATTTCTATGTTTCACGACAAGATACAATATTCATTGCGCAGTTATATGTATACCTCGTCTTCACCTCAAAAGAATGTTAATGCGACACGTCCTTGCTCGGAAAAAGTGTTTGCAGATGTCTACGTATCGAAGCAATATTGTCCCAATGCTTCTTAAATCTCGATATCGCATCCCATTTCTATGTTTCATGATAAGATATAATATTCATTGCGAAGTGTCTTGTATACATCGCATACACTTCAAATGAATGTAAATGCGACACTTCCTTGCAAGGAAATAGCGTTGGCACATGTCTCCGTATCGAAGCAATAAGGTTCTAATTCTTCTTAAAACGCGATATCGCATCTCATTTCTATGTTTCATGATAAGATACAAAATTCATTGCGAAGTGTCATGTGTACCTCGTATTCACTTGAAAACAATGTAAATGCGACACTTCCTTGCTAGGAAATGGCGTTTGCAGATGCCTACGTATCGAAGCAATAGAGCCCTAATGCTTCTTAAATCGCGATATCGCATTTCATTTCCATGTTTCATGATGAGATATAATATTCATTGCGAAGTGTCTTGTATACCTCGCATACACTTCAAATGAATGTAAATGCGACACTTCCTGGCTAGGAAATAGCGTTTGCAGATGTCTACGTATCGAAGCAATAGTGTTCTAATGCTTCATAAAACGCGATATCGCATCTCATTTCTGTGTTTCATGATAAGATATAATATTCATTGTGGAGTGTTATGTATACCTCGTATTCACTTCAAAAGTATGTAAATGCGACACCTCCTTGATAGGAAATAGCGTCTGCAGATGTCAGCGAATCGTAGCAATAGAGTTCTGATGCTACTTAAAACGCGATATCGCATCTCATTTCTATGATTCATTATAAGATATATTATTCATTGCGTAGTGTCATGTATACATCGTATTCACTTCAGAAGAATGTAAATGCGACACTTCATTGCCAGGAATTAGCGTTTGCAGATGTCTCCGTTTCGAAGCAATAGAGTTCTAATGCTTCATAGAATGAGATGTCGCATCTGATTTCAATGTTTCATGATAAGATATAATATTAATTGCGAAGTATCATGTATACTTCGTATTCACTTCAAAAGAATGCAAATGCGACACTTCCCTGCTATTATATAGCGTTTGCAGATGACAACACACCGTAGCAATAGAGGTCTAAAGCTTCTTAAAACAAGATATCGCACCTCATTTCCATGTTTCATGATAAGATATAATATTCATTGCGAAGTGTCATGAATACCTCGTATTCACTTCAAAAGAATGTAATGCGACACTTCCTTACCAGGAAATACCGTTTGCAGATGTCTCCGTATCGAAGCAATAGAGTTCTAATGCTTCTTAAAATGAGATGTCGCATCTCATTTCTATGTTTCATGATAGGATATAATATTCATTGCGAAGTGTCATGAATAACTCGTATTCACTTAAAAAAATGTAAATGCGACAATTCCTGCCTAGGAAATAGCGTTTCCACATGTCTACGTATCGAAGCAATAGAGTTCTAATGCTTCTTAAGACGTGATATCGCATCTCACTTCTATGTTTCATAATAAGATATAATCTTCATTGCGAAGTGTCACGAATACCTCGTACTCTCTTCAAAAGAATGTAAATGCGACACTTCGTTGCTAGGAAATAGCGTTTCCAGATGTCTAGGTATCGAAGCAATAGCGTTCTAATGCTGCTTAAATCGCGATATTGCATCTCATTTCTATGTTTCATGATAAGATATAATATTCATTGTGCAGTGATATGTATACCTCGCATACACTTCAAATGATTGTAAATGCGACACTTCCTTGCTAGGAAATAGCGTTTGCAGATGTCTACGTTTCGTAGCATTAGAGATCTAATGCTACTCAAAACGCGATAACGCATCTCATTCCTACGTTTCATGATAAGATATAATATTCATTGCGAAGTGTCTTGTATACCTCGCATACACTTCAAATGAATGTAAATGCGACACTTCCTTCCTAGGAAATAGCGTCTGCAGATATCTACGTACCGTAGCAATAGAGTTCTAATGCTTTTTAAGACGTGATATCGCATCTCACTTCTATGTTTCATAATAAGATATAATCTTCATTGCGAAGTGTCACGAATACCTCGTACTCACTTCAAAAGAATGTAAATGCGACACTTCGTTGCTAGGAAATAGCGTTTCCAGATGTCTAGGTATCGAAGCAATAGCGTTCTAATGCTGCTTAAATCGCGATATCGCATCTCATTTCTATGTTTCATGATAAGATATAATATTCATTGTGCAGTGATATGTATACCTCGCATACACTTCAAATGATTGTAAATGCGACACTTCATTGCTAGGAAGTAGCGTTTGCAGATGTCTACTTATCGGAGCAATAGGGTTCTAATGCTTCTTGAAACGCGATATCGCATCACATTTCTATGCTTCATGGTAAGGTATAATATTAATTGCGAAGTGTCATGTATACCACGTATTCACTTCAAAAGAGTGTACATGCGATAATTCCTTGCTAGGAAATAGCGTTTCCAGAAGACTACGTATCGAAACAATACAGTTCTAATGCATCGTAAAACGAGATGTCGCATCTCATTTCTAAGTTTCGTGATAAGATATAATATTCATTGCGAAGTGTCACCTATACCTCGAATACACTTCAAATGATTGTAAATGCGACACCTCCTTGCTAGGAAATAGTGTCTCCATATGTCTACGTATCGACGCAATAGAGTGCTAATGCTTCTTAAATCGCGATATCGCACCTCATTTCTATGTTTCATGTTAAGATATAATATTCAATGCGAATTGTTATGTGTACCTCGTATTCACTTCAGAAGAATGTAAATGCGACACTTCCTTGCTGGGAAATAGCGCTACCAGATGTCTACGAATCGAAACTATAGAGTTCTAATGCTTCTTAAAACGAGATGTCGCATCTCATTTCTATGTATCATGATAAGATATAATATTCATAGTGCAGTGTTATGTATATCTCGCATTTACCTCAAAAAAATGTAAATGCGACACTTCCTTGCTAGGAGGTAGCGTTTGCAGGTGTTTACGTATCGTAGCAATAGAGATCTAATGATTCTCAAAACGTGATATCGCATCTCATTCCTATGTTTCATGATGAGATATAATAATCATTGCGAAGTTACATGTATACCTCGTATTCACTTCAAAAGGATGTAAATGCGACACTCCCTTGCTAGGAAATAGCGTTTGCAGGAGTTTACGTACAGTAGCAATAGAGATCTAATGCCTCTCAAAACGCGATATCGCATCTCATATATATGTTTCATGATAAGATATAATATTCATTGCGAAGTGTCATGTATACCTCGTATTCACTTCAAAAGAACGTAAATGCGACACTTCCTTGCTAGGAAATAGCGTTTGCAGATGTCTGCGTATCGAAGGAATAGAGTTCTAATGCTTCATAAATCGAGATATCGAATTTCATTTCAACGTTTCATGATAAGATATAATATTCATTGCGAAGCGTTATGTATTCCTCCTCCACATGTCAAATGAATTTAATGCGACACTTTCTTTTTAGGAAATTACGTTTCCAGATGTCTCCGTATCGAAGCAATAGAGTACTAATGCTTCTTAAATCGCGCTGTCGCATCTCATTTCTATGTTTCATGATATGATACAATATTCATTGTGCAATGTTATGTATAGCTCGTGTTCACTTCAAAAGAATGTAAACGCGACACTTCCTTGCTAGGAAATAGCGTTTGCAGATGTCTATGTATCGTACCAATAGAGTTCGAATGCTTCTCAAAACGCGATATCGCATCACATTTCTATGTTTCATGATAAGATATAATACTCTTTGCGAAGTGTTATGTATTCCTCCTCTACACTTCAAATGAATGTAAATGCGACAATTCCTTGCAAGGTTGTAGCGTTTGCAGATGTCTACGAATTGAAGCAATAGATTTCTAATGCTTCTTCAAACGAGATATCGCATCCCATTTCTATGTTTCATGATAGGATATAATATTCATTGCGAAGGGTTTTGTATACCTCGTATTCACTTCAAAAGAATGTAAATGCGACACTTCCTTGCTAGGAAGTAGCGTTTACAGATGTCTAGGTATCGAAGCAATAGAGTTCTAATGCTTCTTAAATTACGATATCGCATCCCATTTCTATGTTTCAGGATAAGATACAATATTCATTGCGCAGTTATATGTATACCTCGTCTTCGCCTCAAAAGAATGTTAATGCGACACGTCCTTGCTCGGAAAAAGTGTTTGCAGATATCTACGTATCGAAGCAATAGTGTCCCAATGCTTCTTAAATCTCGATATCGCATCCCATTTCTATGTTTCATGATAAGATATAATATTCATTGCGAAGTGTCTCGTATACATCGCATACAATTCAAATGAATGTAAATGCGACACTTCCTTGCAAGGAAATAGCGTTGGCACATGTCTCCGTATCGAAGCAATAAGGTTCTAATTCTTCTTAAAACGCGATATCGCATCTCATTTCTATGTTTCATGAGAACATATAATATTCATTGTGAAGTGTTATGTATACCTCGCATACGCTTCAAATGAATGTAAATGCGACACTTCCTTTTTAGGAAATAGGGTTTGTTGATGTCTACGTATCGTAGCAATGGACATCTAATGCTACTTAAAACGCGATATTGCATCTCATTTCTATGGTTCGTGATAAGATATAATATTCATTGTGGAGTGTTATCTATACCTCGTATTCACTTCAAAAGAATGTCAGTGCGACACTTCCTTGCTAGGAAATAGCGTCTGCAGATGTCTACGTATCGTAGCAATAGAGATCTAAAGCTTCCCAGAACGCGATACCGCATCTCATTTCTATGTTTCATGATAAGATGTAATATTCATTGTGTAGTGTCATGTATACCTCCTATTCACTTCAAAAGAATGTAAGTGCAACACTTCCTGGCTAGGAAATAGCGTTTGCAGATGTCTACGCATCGTAGCAATAGTGTTCTAATGCTTCTTAAAACGCGATAACGCATCACACTCCTATGTTTCATAATAAGATATAATATTCATTGCGAAGTGTCTTGTATAACTCGCGTACACTTCTAACGAATGTAAATGCGACACTTGCTTGCTAGGAAATAGTGTTGGCAGATGTCTACGTATCGAAGCAACAGAATTCTAATGCTCCTTAAAACGAGTTATCGCATCCCAATTCTATGTTGCTTGATAAGGTATAATTATCATTGCGTAGTGTCATGTATACCTCGTATTCACTTCAAAAGGATGTATATCCGACACACCCTTGCTAGGAAGTAGCGTCTGCAGATGTCTACGAATCGAAACAACAGTGTTCTAATGCTTCTTAAATCGAGATATCGCATCTCATTTCTATGATTCATGATAAGATATAATATTCATTGTGCAGTGTTATGTATACCTCTTACTCACTACAAAAGAGTGTAAATGCGACACTTCCTTGCTAGGAAATAGCGTTTGCAGATGTCTACGTATCGTAGCTTTAGGGTTCTAATGCTTCTTAAATCTCGATATCGCATCTCATTTCTGTGTCTCATGACAAGATATAACATTCATTGTGCAGTGTTATGTATACCTCGTATCACTTAAAAAGCATGTAAATGCGACACTTCCTTGCTAGGAAATAGCGTTTGCAGATATCTACGTATCGTAGCATTAGAGTTCTAATGCTTCTCAAAACGCGATATTGCATCTCATTTCTATGTTTCATGATAATATTTAATGTTCATTGCGAAGTGTTATGTATTCCTCGTCTACTTCAAATGAAAGTAAATGCGACACTTCCTTGCTAGGAAATAGCGTATCCAGATGTCTACGTATCGAAACAATGGATTTCTAATGCTTCTTAAACCAAATATCGAATCTCATTTCTATGTTTCATGATAAGATATGATATTCATTGCGAAGTGTCTTGTATACCTCGTATTCACTTCAAATGAATGTAAATGCGACACTTCCTTGCTAAGAAATAGCGTTTGCAGATGTCTACGTATCGTAGCAAGCGTGTTATAATGCTTCTTAAAACGAGATATCGCATCTCATTTCTATGTTTCATGCTAACATATAATATTCATTGCGAAGTGTTATGTATACCTCGCATACACTTCAAATGAATGTAAATGCGACAATTCCTTGCTAGCAAATAGCGTTTGCAGATGTCTGCGTATCGAAGCAATAGAGTTCTAATGCTTCTTAAATCGAGATATCGAGTTTCATTTCAACGTTTCATGATAAGATATAATATTCATTGCGAGGCGTTATGTATTCCTCCTCCACATGTCAAATGAATTTAATGCGACACTTTCTTTCTAGGAAATTACGTTTCCAGATGTCTCCGTATCGAAGCAATAGAGTACTAATGCTTCTCAAAACGCGATATCGCATCACATTTCTATGTTTCATGATAAGATATAATACTCTTTGCGAAGTGTTATGTATTCCTCCTCTACACTTCAAATGAATGTAAATGCGACAATTCCTTGCAAGGTTGTAGCGTTTGCAGATGTCTACGAATTGAAGCAATAGATTTCTAATGCTTCTTCAAACGAGATATCGCATCCCATTTCTATGTTTCATGATAGGATATAATATTCATTGCGAAGGGTTTTGTATACCTCGTATTCACTTCAAAAGAATGTAAATGCGACACTTCCTTGCTAGGAAGTAGCGTTTACAGATGTCTAGGTATCGAAGCAATAGAGTTCTAATGCTTCTTAAATTACGATATCGCATCCCATTTCTATGTTTCACGATAAGATACAATATTCATTGCGCAGTTATATGTACACCTCGTCTTCACCTCAAAAGAATGTTAATGCGACACGTCCTTGCTCGGAAAAAGTGTTTGCAGATGTCTACGTATCGAAGCAATAGTGTCCCAATGCTTCTTAAATCTCGATATCGCATCCCATTTCTATGTTTCACGATAAGATATAATATTCATTGCGAAGTGTCTTGTATACATCGCATACACTTCAAATGAATGTAAATGCGACACTTCCTTGCAAGGAAATAGCGTTGGCACATGTCTCCGTATCGAAGCAATAAGGTTCTAATTCTTCTTAAAACGCGATATCGCATCTCATTTCTATGTTTCATGATAAGATACAATATTCATTGCGAAGTGTCATGTGTACCTCGTATTCACTTGAAAACAATGTAAATGCGACACTTCCTTGCTAGGAAATCGCGTTTGCAGATGTCTGCGTATCGAAGCAATAGAGATCAACTGCTTCCTAAATCGCCATATCGCATCTCATTTCTATGTCTCATGATAAGATATAATATTCATTGTGGAGTATTATTATAACCTCGTATTCACTTCAAAACAATGTAAATGCGACACTTGCTTTCTAGGAAATAGCGTTTGCAGAAGTCTACGTATCGAAACAATAGATTTCTAATGCTTCGAAAATCGCGATATCGCATCTCATTTCTATGTTTCATGATAAGATGTAATATTCATTGCGGAGTGTTATGTGTACCTCGTACTCACCTCAAGAGAATGTAAATGCCACACATCCTTGCTAGAAGATAGCGTTTGCAGATGTCTACGTATCGAAGCAATAGGGTTCTAATGCTTCTCAAAACGCGATATCGCATCCCATTCCTATGTTTCATGTTAAGATATAATATTCATTGCGAATTGTCATGTATACCACGCATACACATCAAATGAATGTAAATGCGACACTTTCTTGCTAGGAAATAGCGTTTGCAGATGTCTACGTACCGTAGCATTAGAGTTCTAATGCATCTTAAAACACGATATCGTATCTTATTCATATGTCTCGTGATAAGATATAATATTCATTGTGGAGTGTTATGTGTACTTCGTATTCACTTCAAAAGAATGTAAATGCGACACTTCCTTGCTAGGACAAAGCCTTTGCAGATGCCTCCGTATCACAGCAATAGGGTTCTAATGCTTCTTAAAACGCGATATCGAATCTGATTCCTATGTTTCATGATAAGATATAATATTCATTGTGCAGTGTTATGTATACCTCGTACTCACTTCAAAAGAATGTAAATGCGACACTTCCTTGCTAGGAAATAGCGTTTGCAGATGTCTACGTATCATCGCGGTAGAGTTCTAATACTTCTCAAAACGCGATATCGCTCCTCATTTCTATGTTTCATGATAAGATTAAATATTCATTGCGAAGTGTTTTGTATTCCTCGTCTACACTTCAAATGAATGTAAATGCAACACTTCCCTTCTAGGAAATAGCGTTTCCAAATGTCTACGTATCGAAGCACTAGAGTTCTAATGCTTCTTAGAACGAGTTATCGCATCTCATTTCTATGTTTCATGACAAGATATAATATTCAATGTGCAGTGCTATGTATACCTCGTATTCACTTCAAAAGAATGTAAATGCGACACTTCCTTGCTAGGAATTAGCGTTTGCAGATGACTGTGTATCGAAGCAATAGAGTTCTAATGCTTCTCAAATCGCGATATCGGAACTCACTTCTACGATTCATGATAAGATATAATATTCATTGTGCAGTGTTATGTATATCTCGTATTCGCTTCAAAAGAATGCAAATGCGACTCTTCCTTGCTAGGAAATAGCGTTGGCAGGTGTCTACGTATCGAAGCAATAGAGATCTACTGCTTCTTAAATCGCCATATCGCATCTTATTTCTATGTTTCATGATAAGATATAACATTCATTGTGGAGTATTATTATAACCCCGTATTCACTTCAAAAGTATGTAAATGCGACACTTTCTTGCTAGGAGATAGTATTGGCAGGTGTCTACGTATCGAAGCAGTAGAGCTCTAGTGCTGCTTAAATCGCGATATCGCATCTATTTTCTATGTTTCATGATGAGATATAATATTCATTGTACAGTGTTATGTGTACCTCGTATTCGCTTCAAAAGAATGTAAATGCGACACTTCCTTGCTGGGAAATAGCGTTTGCAGATGTCTACGTATCGTAGCATGAGAGTTCTAATGCTTCTTAAATCGCGATATCGCATCTCATTTCTATGTTTCATGATAAGATATAATATTCATTGTGGAGTGTTATGCATACCTCCTATTCACATCAAAAGAATGTAAATGCGACAATTCCATGCTAGGAAGTAGCGTTTGCAGATGCCTATGTATCATTGCAATAGAGTTATAATGCTTTATAAAACGCGATATGGCTCCTCTTTTCTATGTTTCATGATAAGATGTAATATTCATTGTGGATTGTTATGTGTACCTCGTACTCACCTCAAGAGAATGTAAATGCCACACATCCTTGCTAGAAAATAGCGTTTGCAGATGTCTACGTATCGAAGCAATAGGGTTCTAATGCTTCTCAAAACGCGATATCGCATCCCATTTCTATGTTTCATGTTAAGATATAATATTCATTGCGAATTGTCATGTATACCACGCATACACTTCGAATGAATGTAAATGCGACACTTCCTTGCTAGGAAGTAGCGTTTGTAGATGTCTACGTATCGAGCAATAGGATTCTAATGCTTCTGAAATCGCAATATCGCATCTCATTGCTATGTTTCATGATAAGATATAATATACATCGTCCGGTGTTATGTATACCTCGTATACACTTCAAATGAATGTAAATGCGACACTTCCTTGCTAGGAAATAGCTTTCGCAAATGTCTACGTATCGTAGCAATAGAGTTCTAATGCTTCTTAAAACGAGATGTCGCATCTCATTTCTATGTTTCATGATAGGATATAATATTCATTGCGAAGTGTCATGAATAACTCGTACTCACTTAAAAAAATGTAAATGCGACAATTCCTTCCTAGGAAATAGCGTTTCCACATGTCTACGTATCGAAACAATAGAGTTCTAATGCATCATAGGACGTGATATCGCATCTCACTTCTATGTTTCATAATAAGATATAATCTTCATTTCGAAGTGTCACGAATACCTCGTACTCACTTCAAAAGAATGTAAATGCGAAACTTCCTTGCTAAGAAATAGCGCTTCCAGATGTCTACGAATCGAAACAATAGAGTTCTAATGCTTCTTAAAACGAGATGTCGCATCTCATTTCTATGTTTCATGACAAGGTATAGTATTCATTGCGAAATGCCACTTATACCTCGCCTACACTTCAGGTGAATGTAAATGCGACACTTCTTTGCTAGTAAATAGCGTCTGCAGACATCTACGTATCGTAGCAATAGATCTCTAATGCTACTTAAAACGCGATATCGCATCTCATTTCTATGTTTCATTGTAAGATATAATATTCATTGTGGAGTGTTATGTACACCTTGTATTCACTTCAAAAGAATGTAAATGCTACACGTCCTTGCTAGGAAATAGCGTTAGCAGATATCTACGTATCGTAGCAATAGAGTTCTAATGCTTCTTAAAACGCGATATCGCATCTCATTTCTATGTTTCATGATAAGATATAATATTCATTGCGAAGTGTCTTGAATACCTCGAATACACTTCAAATGAATGTAAATGCGACACTTCCTTGCTAGGTAATAGCGATGGCAGATGTCTACGTATCGAAGCAATAGCGTTCTAATGCTTCTTAAATCGCTATATCGCATCTCATTTCTATGTTTTATGATAAGATATAATATTCATTGTGGATTGTTATGTGTACCTCGTATTTACTTCAAATGATTGAAAATGCGACACTTGCTTGCTAGGAATTAGTGTTTGCAGATGTCTACGTATCGTAGCAATAGAGTTCTAATGCTTCTTAAAACGCGAAATCGATCCTCATTAATATGCTTCATGATAAGATATAATTTTCATTGGGGATTGTTATGTATACCTCATATTCACTTCAAAAGAATGTAAATGCGACACTCTCTTGCTAGGAAATAGCGTCTGCAGATGTCTACGTATCGTAGCAATAGAATTCTGATGCTTAAATCGCATCTCATATCTATGTTTCATGATAAGATGTAATATTCATTGTGGAGTGTTATGTATACCTCGTATTCACTTCAAAAGACTGTAAATGCGACACTTCCTTGCTAGGACATAGCGTCTGCAGATGTCAATGTATCGTAGCAATAGAGTTCTAATGCTTCTTAAAACGCGAATCGATCCTCATTGCTATGTTTCACGATATAATATAATATTCATTGTGGAGTGTTATATATACCTCGTATTCACTTCAAAAGAATGTAAATGCGACACTTCCTTGCTAGGAAATTCCTTCTGCAGATATCTACGTATCGTAGCAATAGAGTTCTAATGCTTCTTAAATCGTCATATCGCATCTCATTTTTATGTTTTATGATAAGATATAATATTAATTGCGGGGTGTCATGTATACTTCGTATTCAGTTCCAAAGAATGTAAATGCGACACTTCCTTTCTTGGAAATAGCGTTTGCAAATGTCTACGTATCGAAGCAAAAGAGATCTAATCCTTCTCAAAACGCGGCATCGCATCTCATTTCTATGTTTCATGATGATATATAACATTCATTGTGGAGTGTTATGTATACCTCGTATTCACTTCAAAAGAATGTAAATGGGACACTTCCTTCCTTGGAAATATCGTTTGCAGGTGTCTCCGTATCGAAGCAATAGTTTTCTAATGCTTCTTATATCGTGATATCGCATCTCATTCCTATATTTCATGACATGATATAATATTCAATGTGGAGTGTTATGTATACCTCGTATTCACTTCAAAAGAATGTTAACGCGACACTTTCTTGCTATTAAATAGCGTTTGCAGACGTCTACGTATCGAAGCAATAGAGTTCTAATCCTTCTTATATCGCGATATCGCATCTCATTTCTATGTTTCATGATAAGATATAATATTCATTGTGGAGTGTTATGTATACCTCGTATTCACTTCAAACGTATGTAAATGCGACACTTCCTTGATAGGAAACAGCGTCTGCAGATGTCTACGAATCGTAGCAATAGAGTTCTGATGCTACTTAAAACGCGATATCGCATCTCATTTCTATGATTCATTATAAGATATATTATTCATTGCGTAGTGTCATGTATACTTCGTATTCACTTCAAAAGAATGTAAATGCGACACTTCATTGCCAGGAATTAGCGTTTGCAGAAGTCTCCGTTTCGAAGCAATAGAGTTCTAATGCTTCTTAGAACGAGATGTCGCATCTGATTTCAATGTTTCATGATAAGATATAATATTAATTGCGAAGTATCACGTATACTTCGTATTCACTTCAAAAGAATGCAAATGCGACACTTCCCTGCTATTATATAGCGTTTGCAGATGACAACACACCGTAGCAATAGAGGTCTAAAGCTTCTTGAAACAAGATATCGCACCTCATTTCCATGTTTCATGATAAGATATAATATTCATTGCGAAGTGTCATGAATACATCGTATTCACTTCAAAAGAATGTAAATGCGACACTTCATTGCTAGGAAGTAGTGTTTGCAGATGTCTACTTATCGAAGCAATAGATTTCTAATGCTTCTTAAAACGACATGTCGCATCTCATATCTATGTTTCATGATAAGATATATTATTCATTGTGTAGTGTCATGTATACCTCGTATTCACTTAAAAAAATGTAAATGCGACAATTCCTTCCTAGGAAATAGCGTTTCCACATGTCTACGTATCGAAACAATAGATTTCTAATGCTTCTTAAGACGTGATATCGCATCTCACTTCTATGTTTCATAATAAGATATAATCTTCATTGCGAAGTGTCACGAATACCTCGTACTCACTTCAAAAGAATGTAAATGCGACACTTCCTTGCTAGGAAATAGCGTTTCCAGATGTCTACGTATCGAGTCAATAGAGTTCTAAAGCTTCTCAAAACGCGATATCGCATCTCATATATATGTTTCATGATAAGATATTATATACACTGCGAAGTTACATGTATACCTCGTATTCACTTCAAAAGAATGTAAATGCGACACTTCCTTGCTAGGAAATAGCGTTTGCAGATATCTACGTATCGAGCAATAGGTTTCTAATGCTTCTGAAATCGCAATATCGCATCCCATTGCTATGTTTCATGATAACATATAATATACATCGTCCAGTGTTATGTATACCTCGTATACACTTCAAATGAATGTAAATGCGACACTTCCTTGCTAGGAAATAGCTTTTGCAAATGTCTACGTATCGTAGCAATAGAGTTCTAACGATTCTTAATTCGCGATAGCGCATCTCATTTCTATGTTTCATGATACGATATAATATTGATTGCGAAGTGTCATGTATACCACGTATTCACTTCAAAAGAATGTAAATGCGACACTTCATTGCTAGGAAGTAGCGTTTGCAGATGTCTAAGTATCGAAACAATACAGTTCTAATGCATCGTAAAACGAGACGTCAAATCTCATTTCTAAGTTTCGTGATAAGATATAATATTCATTGCGAAGTGTCACGTATACCTCGAATACACTTCAAATGAATGTAAATGCGACACCTCCTTGCTAGGAAATAGTGCCTCCATATGTCTACGTATCGAAGCAGTAGAGTGCTAATGCTTCTTAAATCGCGATATCGCACCTCATTTCTATGTTTCATGTTAAGATATAATATACAATGCGAATTGTTATGTGAACCTCGTATTCACTTCAAAAGAATGTAAATGCGACACTTTCTTGCTAGGAGATAGTATTGGCAGGTGTCTACGTATCGAAGCAGTAGAGCTCTAGTGCTGCTTAAATCGCGATATCGCATCTATTTTCTATGTTTCATGATGAGATATAATATTCATTGTACAGTGTTATGTGTACCTCGTATTCGCTTCAAAAGAATGTAAATGCGACACTTCCTTGCTGGGAAATAGCGTTTGCAGATGTCTACGTATCGTAGCATGAGAGTTCTAATGCTTCTTAAATCGCGATATCGCATCTCATTTCTATGTTTCATGATAAGATATAATATTCATTGTGGAGTGTTATGCATACCTCCTATTCACATCAAAAGAATGTAAATGCGACAATTCCATGCTAGGAAGTAGCGTTTGCAGATGCCTATGTATCATTGCAATAGAGTTATAATGCTTTATAAAACGCGATATGGCTCCTCTTTTCTATGTTTCATGATAAGATGTAATATTCATTGTGGATTGTTATGTGTACCTCGTACTCACCTCAAGAGAATGTAAATGCCACACATCCTTGCTAGAAAATAGCGTTTGCAGATGTCTACGTATCGAAGCAATAGGGTTCTAATGCTTCTCAAAACGCGATATCGCATCCCATTTCTATGTTTCATGTTAAGATATAATATTCATTGCGAATTGTCATGTATACCACGCATACACTTCGAATGAATGTAAATGCGACACTTCCTTGCTAGGAAGTAGCGTTTGTAGATGTCTACGTATCGAGCAATAGGATTCTAATGCTTCTGAAATCGCAATATCGCATCTCATTGCTATGTTTCATGATAAGATATAATATACATCGTCCGGTGTTATGTATACCTCGTATACACTTCAAATGAATGTAAATGCGACACTTCCTTGCTAGGAAATAGCTTTCGCAAATGTCTACGTATCGTAGCAATAGAGTTCTAATGCTTCTTAAAACGAGATGTCGCATCTCATTTCTATGTTTCATGATAGGATATAATATTCATTGCGAAGTGTCATGAATAACTCGTACTCACTTAAAAAAATGTAAATGCGACAATTCCTTCCTAGGAAATAGCGTTTCCACATGTCTACGTATCGAAACAATAGAGTTCTAATGCATCATAGGACGTGATATCGCATCTCACTTCTATGTTTCATAATAAGATATAATCTTCATTGCGAAGTGTCACGAATACCTCGTACTCACTTCAAAAGAATGTAAATGCGAAACTTCCTTGCTAAGAAATAGCGCTTCCAGATGTCTACGAATCGAAACAATAGAGTTCTAATGCTTCTTAAAACGAGATGTCGCATCTCATTTCTATGTTTCATGACAAGGTATAGTATTCATTGCGAAATGCCACTTATACCTCGCCTACACTTCAGGTGAATGTAAATGCGACACTTCTTTGCTAGTAAATAGCGTCTGCAGACATCTACGTATCGTAGCAATAGATCTCTAATGCTACTTAAAACGCGATATCGCATCTCATTTCTATGTTTCATTGTAAGATATAATATTCATTGTGGAGTGTTATGTACACCTTGTATTCACTTCAAAAGAATGTAAATGCTACACGTCCTTGCTAGGAAATAGCGTTAGCAGATATCTACGTATCGTAGCAATAGAGTTCTAATGCTCCTTAAAACGCGATATCGCATCTCATTTCTATGTTTCATAATAAGATATAATATTCATTGCGAAGTGTCTTGAATACCTCGAATACACTTCAAATGAATGTAAGTGCGACACTTCCTTGCTAGGTAATAGCGATGGCAGATGTCTACGTATCGAAGCAATAGCGTTCTAATGCTTCTTAAATCGCTATATCGCATCTCATTTCTATGTTTTATGATAAGATATAATATTCATTGTGGATTGTTATGTGTACCTCGTATTTACTTCAAATGATTGAAAATGCGACACTTGCTTGCTAGGAATTAGTGTTTGCAGATGTCTACGTATCGTAGCAATAGAGTTCTAATGCTTCTTAAAACGCGAAATCGATCCTCATTAATATGCTTCATGATAAGATATAATTTTCATTGGGGATTGTTATGTATACCTCATATTCACTTCAAAAGAATGTAAATGCGACACTTCCTTGCTAGGAAATAGAGTCTGCAGATGTCTACGTATCGTAGCAATAGAGTTCTAATGCTTCTTAAAATGCGAATCGACCCTCAATTATATGTTTCATGATAAGATACAATATTCATTGTGGAGTGTTATGTATAACTCGTATTCACTTCAAAAGAATGTAAATGCGACACTCTCTTGCTAGGAAATAGCGTCTGCAGATGTCTACGTATCGTAGCAATAGAATTCTGATGCTTAAATCGCATCTCATATCTATGTTTCAAGATAAGATGTAATATTCATTGTGGAGTGTTATGTATACCTCGTATTCACTTCAAAAGACTGTAAATGCGACACTTCCTTGCTAGGACATAGCGTCTGCAGATGTCAATGTATCGTAGCAATAGAGTTCTAATGCTTCTTAAAACGCGAATCGATCCTCATTGCTATGTTTCACGATATAATATAATATTCATTGTGGAGTGTTATATATACCTCGTATTCACTTCAAAAGAATGTAAATGCGACACTTCCTTGCTAGGAAATTCCTTCTGCAGATATCTACGTATCGTAGCAATAGAGTTCTAATGCTTCTTAAATCGTCATATCGCATCTCATTTTTATGTTTTATGATAAGATATAATATTAATTGCGGGGTGTCATGTATACTTCGTATTCAGTTCCAAAGAATGTAAATGCGACACTTCCTTTCTTGGAAATAGCGTTTGCAAATGTCTACGTATCGAAGCAAAAGAGATCTAATCCTTCTCAAAACGCGGCATCGCATCTCATTTCTATGTTTCATGATGATATATAACATTCATTGTGGAGTGTTATGTATACCTCGTATTCACTTCAAAAGAATGTAAATGGGACACTTCCTTCCTTGGAAATATCGTTTGCAGGTGTCTCCGTATCGAAGCAATAGTTTTCTAATGCTTCTTATATCGTGATATCGCATCTCATTCCTATATTTCATGACATGATATAATATTCAATGTGGAGTGTTATGTATACCTCGTATTCACTTCAAAAGAATGTTAACGCGACACTTTCTTGCTATTAAATAGCGTTTGCAGACGTCTACGTATCGAAGCAATAGAGTTCTAATCCTTCTTATATCGCGATATCGCATCTCATTTCTATGTTTCATGATAAGATATAATATTCATTGTGGAGTGTTATGTATACCTCGTATTCACTTCAAACGTATGTAAATGCGACACTTCCTTGATAGGAAACAGCGTCTGCAGATGTCTACGAATCGTAGCAATAGAGTTCTGATGCTACTTAAAACGCGATATCGCATCTCATTTCTATGATTCATTATAAGATATATTATTCATTGCGTAGTGTCATGTATACTTCGTATTCACTTCAAAAGAATGTAAATGCGACACTTCCTTACCAGGAAATACCGTTTGCAGATGTCTCCGTATCGAAGCAATAGAGTTCTAATGCTTCCTAAAACGAGATGTCGCATCTCATTTCTATGTTTCATGATAGGATATAATATTCATTGCGAAGTGCCATGAATAACTCGTATTCACTTAAAAAAATGTAAATGCGACAATTCCTTCCTAGGAAATAGCGTTTCCACATGTCTACGTATCGAAACAATAGAGTTCTAATGCTTCTTAAGACGTGATATCGCATCTCACTTCTATGTTTCATAATAAGATATAATCTTCATTGCGAAGTGTCACGAATACCTCGTACTCACTTCAAAAGAATGTAAATGCGACACTTCCTTGCTAGGAAATAGCGTTTCCAGATGTCTACGTATCGAGTCAGTAGAGTTCTAAAGCTTCTCAAAACGCGATATCGCATCTCATATATACGTTTCATGATAAGATATTATATACACTGCGAAGTTACATGTATACCTCGTATTCACTTCAAAAGAATGTAAATGCGACACTTCCTTGCTAGGAAATAGCGTTTGCAGATATCTACGTATCGAGCAATAGGTTTCTAATGCTTCTGAAATCGCAATATCGCATCCCATTGCTATGTATCATGATAACATAAAATATACATCGTCCAGTGTTATGTATACCTCGTATACACTTCAAATGAATGTAAATGCGACACTTCCTTGCTAGGAAATGGCTTTTGCAAATGTCTACGTATCGTAGCAATAGAGTTCTAACGATTCTTAATTCGCGATAGCGCATCTCATTTCTATGTTTCATGATACGATATAATATTGATTGCGAAGTGTCATGTATACCACGTATTCACTTCAAAAGAATGTAAATGCGACACTTCCTTGATACTAAGTAGCCGTTCCAGATGTCTACGTATCCCAGCAATAGATTCCTGATGCCTTTTAAATCGCGATATCGCATCTCATTTCTATGTTTCATGATAAGATATAATATTGATTGAGGTGTTTTATATATACCTCGCATTCACTTCAAAAGAATGTAAATGCGAAACTTCCTTGCTAGGAAATAGCGCTTCCAGATGTCTACGAATCGAAACAATAGAGTTCTAATGCTTCTTAAAACGAGATGTCGCATCTCATTTCTATGTTTCATGATAAGGTATAATATTCATTGCGAAATGCCACTTATACCTCGCCTACACTTCAGGTGAATGTAAATGCGACACTTCTTTGCTAGTAAATAGCGTTTGCAGACATCTACGTATCGTAGCAAAAGATTTCTAATGCTACTTAAAACGCGATATCGCATCTCATTTCTATGTTTCATTATAAGATATAATATTCATTGTGGAGTGTTATGTACACCTTGTATTCACTTCAAAAGAATGTAAATGCTACACTTCCTTGCTAGGAAATAGCGTTAGCAGATATCTACGTATCGTAGCAATAGAGTTCTAATGCTTCTTAAAACGCGAAATCGATCCTCATTTATATGCTTCATGATAACATATAATATTCATTGTGGAGTGTTGTGTATACCTCGTATTCACTTCAAAAGAATGTAAATGCGACACTTCCTTGCTAGGAAGTAGCGTTTGCAAATGTCTACGTATCGATGCAATAGAGATCTAATGCTTCTTGAAACGTGATATCGCATCTCATTTCTGTGTTTCATTATGAGAGATAATATTCATTGCGAAGTGTCATATATACCTCGTATTCACTTCAAAAGAATGTGTAAATGGGACACTTCCTGGCTAGGAAATAGCGTTTGCAGAAGCCTACGTATCGTAGCAATATAGTTCTAATGTTTCGTAAAACGCAATATCGCATCTCTTTTTTTTGTTTCATGGTAAGATAAAATAATCATTGCGAAGTGTCACTTATACCTCGCATACACTTCAAATGAATGTAAATGCGACACTTCATTTCTAGTAACTAGCGTTTTCAGATGTTTACGTATCGTAGCAATAGAGTTCTAGTGCTTCCCAGAACGCGATATCGCATCTTATTTCGATGTTTCATGATAAGATATAATATTCATTGCGAAGTGTCACTTATATCTCGCATACACCAAAAAAGAAAGTAAATGCGACACTTCCTTGCTAGGAAATAGCGTTTGCAGACGTATCGAAGCAATAGAGTTCTAATGCTTCTTAAAACGAGATTTCGCTTCTCATTCCTATGTTTCACGATAAGATATAATATTCATGCGAAGTGTTATGTATACCTTGTCATCACTTCAAATTAATCCAAGATCCACCCTTTCTTGCCAGGAAATAGCGTTTGCAGACGTCTACGTATCGAAGCAATAGAGATCTATTGCTTCATACAAACGCGATATCGCACCTAATTTTTGTTTCATGGTAAGATATTATATTCATTGCGAAGCGTTATGTATACCACATCTACACTTCAAAAGAATGTAAATGCCACACTTCCTTGCTAGGAAACAGCATTTCCAGATATCAACGTATCCAAGCAATAGAGCTCTAATGCTTCTTAAATCGCGATATCGCATCTCATTCCTATGTTTCATGAAAAGATATAATATTCATTGTGCAGTGTAAATGTAAATCGCGTCTACACTTCAAATGAATGTAAATGCGATCCTTCCCTGCTAGGAAATAGCGTTTGCAGATGTTTACGTATCGAAGAAATAGAGTTCTAATGCTTCTTAAATCGCGATATCGCATCTCATTTATATGTTTCATGATAAGATATAATATTCATTGTGCAGTGTTAAGCATACCTCGCATACACTTCAAATCAATGTAAATGCGGCACTTCCTTGCTAGGAAATAGCGCTTGCAGATGTCTGCGTATCATAGCATTAGAGTTCTAATGCTTCTCAATACGCGATATCGCATCCCATTTCTATGTTTCATGATAAGATATAATATTCAGAACGAAGTGTTATGTATACCTCGCATTCCTTTCGAAAGAACGTAAATGCGACACTTCCTTGCTAGGAAGTAGCGTTTGCAGATGTCTACGTATCGAAGCAATAGTGTTCTAATGCTTATTAAATCGCCATATCGCATCTCATTTCTATGTTTTATGATAAGATATAATATTAATTGCGAATTGTCATGTTTACCTCGCATAAACTTCAACTGAAACTAAATGTGACACTTCCATGCTAGGAAATAGCGTATGCAGATGTCTACGTATCAAAGCAATAGTATTGTAAAGCTTCTTAAATCGTCATATCGGATCTCATTTCTATGTATCATGATAAGATATAATATTCATTGTGGAGTGTTATGTATGAAGCGAATTCATTTCAAAAGAATGTAAATGCGAAACTTCCCTGCTAATAAATAGCGTCTGCAGATGTCTACGTATCGTAGCAATAGAGTTCTAAAGCTTCTTAAAACAAGATGTCGCATCTCATTTCTATGTGTCATGATAAGATATAATATACATTGCGATGTGTCATGCATACCTTGTATTCACTTCAAAAGAATGTAAATGCGACACTTCATTGCTAGGAAATAGCGTTTGCAGATGTCTACGTATCGAAGCTACAGGGTGCTAATGCTTCTCAAAACGCGATAGCGCATCTCATTTCTATGTTTCATGATAAGATATAATATTCATTGTGGAGTGTTATGTCTACATCGTGTTCACCTCAAAAGAATGTAAATGCGACACTTCCATGCTAGGAAATAGCGTTTGGAGATGTCTACCTATCGTAGCAATAGAATTCTAACACTTCTTAAAACGCGATATCGCATCTCTTTTCTATGTCTCATGATAAGGTATAATATTCATTGCGAAGTATTATGTATTACTCGTCTACACTTCAAATGATTGTAAATGCGACACTTCCTTGCTAGGAAGTAGCGTTCGCAGATGTCTACGTATCGAAGCAATAGAGTTGTAATGCATCTTAAATCGCGATGTCGCATCTCATTCCTATGTTTCGAGATAAGATATAATATTCATTGTGCAGTGTTATGTACACCTCGTATACACTTCAAATGAATGTAAGTGCGATACTTCCTTGCTAGGAAGTAGCGTTTGCAGTTGTCTACGTATCGAAGCAATATAGTTCTAATGCTTCTTAAAACGCGATATCGCATCTCATTTCTATGCTTCATGATAAGATATAATATTCATTGCCAATTGTCATGTATACCTCGCATACACTACAAATGAATGTAAATGCGGCACTTCCATGCTAGGAAGTAGCGTTTGCAGATGTATACGTATCGATGCAATAGAGATCTATTGCTTCTTAAATAGCGATATCGAATCTCATTTCTATGTTTCATGATAAGATATAATATTCATTGCGGAGTGTCATGTATACCTCGTATTCACTTCAAAGGAATGTAGATGCGACACTTCCTTGCTAGGAAGCAGCGTTTGCAGATATCTAGGTATCGAAGCAATAGTGTTCTAATGCCGCTTAAATCGCGATATCGCATCTCATTTATATGTATCATGATAAGATACAATATTCATTGTGCAATGTTATGTATACCTCGTATTCACTTCAAAAGAATGATAATGCGTCACTTCCTTGCTAGGAAATAGCGTTTGCAGATGTCTATGTATCATAGCAATAGAGTTCTAATTCTTCTTAAAACGCGATATCGCATCTGATTTCTATGTTTCATGATAAGATACAATATTCATTGCGAAGTGTCATGTGTACCTCGTATTCACTTGAAAACAATGTAAATGCGACACTTCCTTGCTAGGAAATCGCGTTTGCAGATGTCTACGTATCGAAGCAATAAATATCTACTGCTTCCTAAATCGCCATATCGCATCTCATTTCTATGTCTCATGATAAGATATAATATTCATTGTGGAGTATTATTATAACCTCGTATTCACTTCAAGAGAATGTAAATGCGTCACTTCCTTGCTTGGAAATGGCGTTTGCAGATGCCTACGTATCGAAGCAATAGAGCCCTAATGCTTCTTAAATCGCGATATCGCATCTCATTTGCTTGTTTCATGATAAGATACAATATTAATTGCCAAGTGTCATGTATACCTCGTATTCACTTCAAAAGAATGTAAATGCTACACTTCCTTGCTAGGAAATAGCGTTTGCAGATGTCTACGTATCGAAGCAATAGAGTTCTAATGCATCATAAAACGCGAAATCGCATCACATTTCTATGTTTCGTGATAAGATATAATATTCATTGTGGAGTGTTCTGTATACCTCGTATTCACTTCAAACGAACGTATTTGGGACACTTCCTTGCTAGGCAATAGCGACTGCAGATGTCTACGTATCGTAGCAATAGAGATCAAATGCTTCTTAAAACGTGATATCGCATCTCATTTCTATGTTTCATGATAAGATATTATATTCCTTGCGAAGTGTGTGCTATACCTCGCATACGCTTCGAATGAATGTAGATGCAACACTTTCTTGCTAGGAAATAGCGTTTGCAGATGTCTACGTATCGTAGCGTTAGAGTTCTAATTCTTCTTAAAACGCGATATCGCATTTCATTTCTATGTTTCATGGTAAGATATAATATTCATTGCGGAGTGTCATGTATACCTCGTATTCGCTTCAAAAGAATGTACATGCGACACTTCCTTGCTAGGAAGTAGCGTTTGCAGATGTCTAGGTATCGAAGCAATGGAGTTCTAATGCTGCTAAAATCGCAATATCGCATCTCATTTCTATGTTTCATGATAAGATATAATATTCATTGTGCAGTGTTATGAGTACCTCGTATTCATTTCAAAAGAATGATAATGCGTCACTTCCTTGCTAGGAAATAGCTTTTGCAGATGTCCATGTATCGTAGCAATAGAGTTCTAATTCTTCTTAAAACGCGATATCGCTTCTCATTTCTATGTTTCATGATAAGATATAATATTCATTGTGCAGTGTTATGTATATCTCGTCTACACATCAAAACAATGTAAATGCGACACTTCCTTGCTAGGAGTTAACGTCTGCAGATGTCTACGTATCGTAGCATTAGAGTTCTAATTCTTCTTAAAACGCGATATCGCATCTCATTTGCTTGTTTCATGATAAGATACAATATTAATTGCCAAGTGTCATGTATACCTCGTATTCACTTCAAAAGAATGTAAATGCTACACTTCCTTGCTAGGAAATAGCGTTTGCAGATGTCTACGTATCGAAGCAATAGAGTTCTAATGCTTCTTAAAACGGGATATCGCATCTCGATTCTATGTTTCATGATAAGTATTAATATTCAGTGCGAAGTGCCATGTATACCTTGTATTCTCTTCAGAGGAATGTAAAGGCGACACTTCCTTGCTAGGAAATACCGATTGCAGATGTCTACGTATCGTAGCTATAGAGTTCTGATGCTTCTTAAATCGCGATATCGCATCCCATTTCTATGGTCCGTGCTAAGGTATAATATTTATTGTGAAATGTTATGTATTCCTCGAATTCACTTCAAAAGAATGCAAATACGACACTTCCTTGCTAGGAAATAGCGTTTCCAGATGTCTGCGTATCGAAGCAATAGAGTTCTAATGCTTCTTAGAACGCAATATAGCATCCCATTTCTATGTTTGATGATAAGATATAGTATTAATTACGAAGTGTTATGTATTCCTCGTATTCACTACAATTGAATGTAAATGCGACACTTCCTTGCTAGGAAATAGCGTCTGCAGATATCTACGTATCGTAGCAATAGAGTTTTAATGCTTCTCAAAAGGCGATATCGCATCTTATTTCTATGTCTCATGATAAGATATAATATTCATTGCGGAGTGTTACGTATTCCTCGTCTACACTTCAAATGAATCTAAATGCGACACTTCCTTGCTAGGAAGTAGCGTTGGCAGATGCCTACGTATCGAAGCAATAGGTTTCTAATGCTTCATAAGACGAGATATCGCATCTCACTTCTATGTTTCATGATGAGATATAATATTCATTGCGAAATGTTATGAATACCTCGTATTCACTTCAAAAGAACGTAAATGCCACACTTCCTTACTAGGAAACTACGTTTCCAGATGCCTACGTTTCGAAGCAATGGAGTTATAATGCTTCTTAAAACGCGATATCGCAACTCATTTCTATGTTTCATGATAAGATATAATGTCCATTGTGGAATGTTGTGTATACCTCGTACTCACTTCAAAAGAATGTAAATGCGACACTTCATTGCTAGGAAATAGCGTTTGCAGATGTCCACGTATCGTAGCAATAGAGTCCTAATTCTTCTTAAAACGCGATATCGCATCACATTTCTATGTTTCATGATAGGATATAATATTCATTGCGAAGTGTTATGTATTCCCCGTCTACACTTCAAATGAATGTAAATGCGACATTTCCATCCTTGGAAATAACGTCTCCAGATGTCTACGTATCGAAGCAATAGAGTGCTAATGCTTCTTAAAACAGGATACCGCATCTAATTTCTATGCTTAATGTTAAGATATAATATTAATTGCGAAGTGTCATGTATACATCGCATTCACATAAAAGTAATGTGAATGGGATACTTCCTTCCTAGGAAATAGCGTTTGCCGATCTCTACGTATCGAAGCAGTAAAGTTCTAGTGCTTCTTAAAACGGAATATCGCATCTCATTTCAATGTTTCACTATAAGATATAATATTAACTGCGAAGTGTCATGTATACCTTGTATTCACTTCAGAAGAATGTAAATGCGACAGTTCCTTACTAGGAAGTAGCGTTTGCAGATGTCTACGTATCGTAGCAATAGAGTTCTGATGCCTCTTAAAACGCGATATCACATCACATTTCTATGTTTCATGATAGTATATAATATTCATTGCGAAGTTTCATGTATTCCTCGTATTCACTTCACATGAATGTAAATGCGACACTGCCTTGCTAGGAAATAGCGTTTGCAGACGTCTACGTATCGAAGCAATAAAGTTCTAATGCACCTTAAATCGCGATATAGCATCTCATTTCTATGTTTCATGATAAGGTATAATATTCATTGTGCAATGTTATGTATACCTCGCATTCACTTCAAAATAATGTAAATGCGACACATTATTGCTAGGAAATAGCGTTTGCAGATATCTACGTATCGTAGCAATAGAGTTCTAATGCTTCTTAAAACGCCATATCACATCACATTTCTATGTTTCGTGATAAGATATAATATTCATTGCGAAGTGTCATGAATACCTCGTATTCACTTCAAAAGAATGTAAATGCGACACTTCCATGCTAGGAAATAGCGTTTGCAGATGTCTAAGTATCGTAGCAATAGAGTTCTGATGCTTCTTAAAACGTGATATCGCATCTCACTTCTATGTTTCATGATAGGAGATAATATTCATTGCGAAGTATCATGAATGCCTCGCATTCACTTCAAAAGAATGTAAATGCGACACTTCATGGCTAGGGAATAGCGTTCGCAGATGTCTACGTATCGAAGCACCAGAGTTCTAATGCTTCCTAAAACGCGATATCGCATCGGATTTCTATGTTTCACGATAAGATATAATATTCATTGCGAAGTGTCATGAATACCTCGTATTCACTTCAAAAGAATGTTAATGCGACACTTCCATGCTAGGAAATAGCGTTTGCAGATGTCTAAGTATCGTAGCAATAGAGTTCTGATGCTTCATAAAACGTGATATCGCATCTCGCTTCTATGTTTCATGATAGGATATAATATTCATTGCGAAGTGCCACTTATGCCTCGCATACACTTAAAATGAATGTAAATGCGACACTTCATTGCTAGGAAATAGCGTTTGCAGATGTCTACGTATCTAAGCAATTGTGTTCTAATGCTTGTTAAAACGGGATACCGCATCACATTTCTATGTATCATGATAAGATAAAATATTCATTGCGAAGTGTCATGTATACATCGTACTCACTTCAAAAGAATGCAATTGCGACACTTCCTTGCTTGGAAATAACGTTTGCAGATGTCCACGTATCGAAGCAATAGAGTTCTAATGCTTCTTAAAAGGCGATGTCGCATCTCATTTCTATGTTTCATGATAAGATATAATGTTCGTTGTGGAGTGTTGTATATACCTCGTATTCACTTCAAAATATGTAAATGCGACACTTCCTTGCCTTTAAGTAGCGTTTGCAGATGTCTACGTAACGCAGGAATAGTGTTCTAAGGCTTCTTAAAACGCGAAATCGCATCTCATTTCTATGTCTCATGATAAGATATAATACAAATTGTGGAGTATTATGTGTACCTGGTATTCACTTCAAAAGAATGTAAATGCGACACTACCTTGCTAGGAAATAGCCTTTGCAGATGTCTATATGTCGAAGCAATAGAGTTCTAATGCTTCTTAAATAGCGATATCGCTCCTAATTTCTGTTTTATGAGAAGATATAATATTCATTGCGAAGTGTCATGTATACCTCGTATTCACTTCAAATGCATGTAAATGCGACACATCCTTGCTAGGAATATATCGAAGCATTAGAGTTCTAATGCTTCTTAAAACGCGAAATCGCATCTCATTTCTGTGTCTCATGATAAGATATAATATTCATTGTGGAGTGTTATGTATACCTCGTATTCACTTCTAAAGATTGTAAATGCGACACTTCCTTGCTAGGAAATTGCTTTTGCAGATGTCTACGTATCGTAGCAAAGGTGTTCTAATGCTTCTTAAAAGGCGAAAACGATCCTCATCCTTTGGTTTCATGATAAGATATAATATTCATTGTGGAGTGTTATGTCTACTTCGTAGTCACCTCAAAAGAATGTAAATGGTTCACTTCATTGCTAGGAAATAGCATTGGCAGATGTCTACGTATCGTAGCATTGGAATTCTAGTGCTTCTCAAAACGCGATATCGCATCTCATTTCCATGTTTTATGATAAGATATAATATTCATTGCGAAGTGTCATGTATACCACGTATTGACTTCAAAAAAATGTAAATGCGATACTTCCTTGCTGGGAAATAGCGTTTCCAGATGTCTACGTATCGAAACAATACAGTTCTAATGCTTCGTAAAACGTGATGTCGCATCTCAGTTCTAAGTTTCGTGATAAGATATAATATTAATTGCGAAGTGTCATGTATACCTCGTATTCACACCAAAAGAATGTAAATGCGACACTTCCTTGCTAGGAAATAGCGTTTGCAGATGTCGTAGCAATAGAGTTCTAATGCTTCTAAAAACGAGATGTCGCATCTCATTTCTATGTTTCACGATAAGATATAATATTCATTGCGAATTCTCATGTATACCTCGTATTCACTTCAAAAGAATGTAAATGCGACACTTCCTTGCTAGGAAATAGCGTTTGCAGGTGTTTACGTATCGTAGCAATAGAGATCTAATCCTTCTCAAAACGTGATATCGCATCTCATTTCTATGTTTCATGATGAGATATAATAATCATTGCGAAGTTACATGTATACCTCGTATTCACTTCAAGAGAGCGTAAATGCGACACTTCCTTGCTAGGAAATAGCGCTTGCAAATGTCTACGTATCGTAGCAATAGAGTTCTAACGATTCTTAATTCGCCATATCGCATCTCATTAATATGTTTCATGATAAGATATAATATTCATTGCGAAGTGTCATGTATACCACGTATTCACTTCAAAAGAATGTAAATGCGACACTTCCTTGCTAGGAAATAGCGTTTCCAGATATCTACGTATCGAAACAATACAGTTCTAATGCTTCGTAAAACGAGATGTCGCATCTCATTTCTAAGTTTCGTGATAAGATATAATATTAATTGCGAAGTGTCATGTATACCTCGTATTCACACCAAAAGAATGTAAATGCGACACTTCCTTCCTAGGAAATAGCGTTTGCAGATGTCTACGTATCGTAGCAATGGAGTTCTAATGCTTCTTATATCGCGTCATCGCATCTCAAATCTATGTTTCACGATAAGATATAATATACATTGTGGAGTATTATGTATACCTCGTATTCACCTCAAAAGTATGCAAATGCAACACTTTCTTGCTAGGAAATAGCGTTTGCAGATGTCTGCGCATCGTAGTATTAGATTTCTATTGCATCTCAAAACGCGATATCGCATCTCATTTCTATGTTTCATAATAAAATATAATATTCATTGTGCAATGTTATGTATACCTCACATTCACTTCAAAAGTATATAAAAGCGACACTTCCTTGCTAGGAAATAGCGTTTGCAGATGTCTACGTATCGAAGCAATAAAGTTCTAATGCATCTTATATCGCGATATCGCATCTCATTTCTATGTTTCATAATAAAATATAATATTCATTGTGCAATGTTATGTATACCTCACATTCACTTCAAAAGTATATAAAAGCGACACTTCCTTGCTAGGAAATAGCGTTTGCAGATGTCTACGTATCGAAGCAATAAAGTTCTAATGCATCTTATATCGCGATATCGCATCTCATATCTATATTTCGTGATAATATATAATATTCATTGTGCAATGTTATGTATACCTCCTATTCACTTCAAAAGTATATAAAAGCGACACTTCCTTGCTAGGTAATAGCATTTGCAGATGTCTACGTATCGAAGCAATAAAGTTCTAATGCGTCTTATATCGCGATATCGCATCTCAATTCTATGTTTCATGATAATATATAATATTCATTGTGCAATGTTATGTATACCTCGCATTCACTTCAAAAGAATGTAAATGCGACACGTCCTTGCTATGAAATAGCGTTTGTAGATGTCTAAGTATCGTAGCAATAGAGTTCTAAAGCTTCTTAAAACGCGATATCACATCACATTTCTATGTTTCATGACAAGATATAATATTTATTGCGAAGTGTCACGTATAGATCGCATACACTTCAAATGAATGTAAATGCGACACTTCCTTGCTAGGATATAGCGTTTGCAGATGTCTACGTATCGAAGCAAAAGAGTTCTAAAGCTTCTTAAAACGAGACATCGCATCCCATTCCTATGTTTCATGGTAAGATATATTATTCATTGCGAAGTATCACGTATACCTCGCATACACTTCAAATGAATGTAATTGCGACACTTCCTTGCTAGGAAATAGCGTTTGCAGATGAATACGTATCGAAGCAATAAATTTCTAATGCATCTTATATCGCGATATCGCATCTCATATCTATGTTTCGTGATAATATATAATATTCGTTGTGCAATGTTATGTATACCTCGCATTCACTTCAAAAGTATATAAAAGCGACACTTCCTTGCTAGGAAATAGCGTTTGCAGATGTCTACGTATCGAAGCAATAAAGTTCTAATGCATCTTATATCGCGATATCGCATCTCAATTCTATGTTTCATGATAATATATAATATTCATTGTGCAATGTTATGTATACCTCGCATTCACTTCAAAAGAATGTAAATGCGACACGTCCTTGCCATGAAATAGCGTTTGTAGATGTCTACGTATCATAGCAATAGATTTCTAATGCTTCCTGCAACGGGATATCGCATCTCATTTCTATGTTTCTTGATAAGATATAATATTAATTGCGAAGTGTCATGTATACCTTGTATTCACGTCAGAAGAATGTAAATGCGACACTTCCTTGCTAGGAAATCGCGTTTGCAGATGTCTACGTATCGTAGCAATCGTGTTATATTGCTTCTCATAACGAGATATCGCATCTCATTTCTCTGTTTCATGATAACATATAATATTCATTGCGAAGTTTCATGTATTCCTCGTATTCATTTCAAATGACTGTAATTGCGACACTTCCTTGCTAGGAAATAGCGTTAGCAGATGTCTACGTATCGAAGCAATAGAGTTCTAATGCTTCTTGAAACGGGATATCGCATCTCATTTCTATGCTTCATGATAAGATATAATATTCATTGTGAAGTTTCATGTATTGCTCGTATTCACTTCAAATGAATGTCAATGCGACACTTCCTTGCTAGGAAATAGAGTTTGCAGATGTCTACGTATCGCAGCAAGCGTGTTATAATGCTTCTTAAAACGAGATATCGCTTCTCATTTCTATGTTTCATGACAACATATAATATTCATTGTGCAATGTTATGTATACCTCGCATTCACTTCAAAAGAATATAAATGAGACACTTCCTTGCTAGGAAATAGCGATTGGAGATGTCTACGTATCGAAGCAATAGAGTTCTAATGCTTCTTGAAACGGGATATCGCATCTCATTTCTATGTTTCATGATAAGATATAATATTAATTGCGAAGTGTCATGTATACCTTGTATTCACTTCAGAAGAATGTAAATGCGACACTTCCTTGCTAGCAAATAACGTTTGCAGATGTCTACGTATCGTAGCAAGCGTGTCATAATGATTCTTAAAACGAGATATCGCATCTCATTTCTATGTTTCATGATAAGATATAATATTAATTGCGAAGTGTCACGTATACCTCGCATACACTTCAAATGAATGTAAATGCGACACTTCCTTGCTAGGAAATAGCGATTGCAGATGTCTACGTATCGAGGCAATAGAGTTCTAATGCTTCCTTGAACGGGATATCGAATCTCATTACTGTGTTTCATGATAAGATATAATATTCATTGCGAAGTTTCATGTATTCCTCGTATTCATTTCAAATGAATGTAATTGCGACACTTCCTTGCTAGGAAATAGCGTTAGCAGATGTCTACGTATCGAAGCAATAGAGTTCTAATGCTTCTTGAAACGGGATATCGCTTCTCATTTCTATGTTTCATGACAACATATAATATTCATTGCGAAGTGTTATGTATACCTTGTATTCACTTCAGAAGAATGTAAATGCGACACTTCCTTGCTAGCAAAAAACGTTTGCAGATGTATACGTATCGTAGCAATAGAGTTCTAATGCTTCTTAAAACGAGATATCGCTTCTGATTTCTATGTTTCATGATAAGATATAATATTTATTGCGAGGTGTCACGTATACATCGCATACACTTCAAATGAATGTAAATGCGACACTTCCTTGCTAGGAAATAGAGTTTGCAGATATCTACGTATCGAAGCATTAAAGTTCTAATGCATCTTACATCGCGATATCGCATTTCATTTCCATGTTTCATGATAATATATAATATTCATTGTGCAATGTTATTTATACCTCGCATTCACTTCAAAAGAATGTAAATGCGACACTTCCGTGCTAGGAAATATCGTTTGCAGATTTCTGCGTATCGTAGCATTAGATTTCTATTGCATCTCAAAACGCAATATCGCATATCATTTCTATGTTTCATGATAAGATATAATATTCATTGCGAAGTTTCATGTATTCCTCGTATTCACTTCAAAAGAATGTAAATGCGACACTTCCTTGCTAGGAAATAGCGTTTGCAGACGTCTACGTATCGAAGCAATAGAGTTCTAATGCTTCTTGAAACGGTATATCGCATCTCATTTCTGTGCTTCATGATAAGATATAATATTCGTTACGAAGTTTCATGTATTCCTCGTATTCTCTTCAAATGAATGTAAATGCGACACTTCCTTGCTAGGAAATAGAGTTTGCAGATGTCTACGTATCGTAGCAAGCGTGTTATAATGCTTCTTAAAACGAGATATCGCATCTCATTTCTATGTTTCATGACAACATATAATATTCATTGCGAAGTGTTATGTATACCTCGCATACACTTCAAATGAATGTAAATGCGACACTTCCTTGCTAGGAAATAGCGATTGCAGATGTCTACGTATCGAAGCAATAGAGTTCTAATGCTTCTTGAAACGGGATATCGCATCTCATTTCTTTGTTTCATGATAAGATAAAATATTCACTGCGAAGTTTCATGTATTCCTCGTATTCACTTCAAATGAGTGTAAATGCGACACTTCCTTGCTGGGAAATAGAGTTTGCAGATGTCTACGTATCGAAGCAATAAATTTCTAATGCATCTTACATCGCGATATCGCATCTCATTTCTATGATTCATGATAATATATAATATTCATTGTGCAATGTTATGTATACCTCGCATTCACTTCAAAAGAATGTAAATGCGACACTTCCTTGCTAGGAAATAGCGTTTGCAGATTTCTGCGTATCGTAGCATTAGATTTCTATTGCATCTCAAAACGCAATATCGCATCTCATTTCTATGTTTCATGATAAGATATAATATTTATTGCGAAGTGTCACGTATACATCGCATACACTTCAAATGAATGTAAATGCGACACTTCCTTGCTAGGAAATAGCGTTTGCAGACGTCTACGTATCGAAGCAATAGAGTTCTAATGCTTCTTCAAGCGGGATATCGCAACTCATTTCTATGCTTCATGATAAGAAATAATATTCATTGCGAAGTTTCATGTATTCCTCGTATTCACTTCAAATGAATGTAAATGCGACACTTCCTTGCTAGGAAATAGCGTTTGCAGGCGTCTATGTATCGTAGCAAGCCTGTTATAATGCTTCTTAGAACGAGATATCGCATCTCATTTCTATGTTTCATGACAACATATAATATTCATTGCGAAGTGTTATGTATACCTCGCATACACTTCAAATGAATGTAAACGCGACACTTCCTTGCTAGGAAATAGCGATTGTAGATGTCTACGTATCGAAGCAAGAGAGTTCTAATGCTTCTTAAAACGAGATATCGCTTCTCATTTCTATGTTTCATGATAAGATATAATATTTATTGCGAAGTGTCACGTATACATCGCATACACTTCAAATGAATGTAAATGCGACACTTCCTTGCTAGGAAATAGAGTTTGCAGATATCTAAGTATCGAAGCATTAAAGTTCTAATGCATCTTACATCGCGATATCGCATTTCATTTCCATGTTTCATGATAATATATAATATTCATTGTGCAATGTTATTTATAACTCGCATTCACTTCAAAAGAATGCAAATATGACACTTCCGTGCTACTAAATAGCGTTGCAGATTTCTGCGTATCGTAGCACTAAATTTCTATTGCATCTCAAAACGCAATATCGCATATCATTTCTATGTTTCATGATAAGATATAATATTCATTGCGAAGTTTCATGTATTCCTCGTATTCACTTCAAAAGAATGTAAATGCGACACTTCCTTGCTGGGAAATAGAGTTTGCAGATGTCTACGTATCGAAGCAATAAATTTCTAATGCATCTTACATCGCGATATCGCATCTCATTTCTATGATTCATGATAATATATAATATTCATTGTGCAATGTTATGTATACCTCGCATTCACTTCAAAAGAATGTAAATGCGACACTTCCTTGCTAGGAAATAACGTTTGCAGATTTCTGCGTATCGTAGCATTAGATTTCTATTGCATCTCAAAACGCAATATCGCATCTCATTTCTATGTTTCATGATAAGATATAATATTTATTGCGAAGTGTCACGTATACATCGCATACACTTCAAATGAATGTAAATGCGACACTTCCTTGCTGGGAAATAGAGTTTGCAGATGTCTACGTATCGAAGCAATAAATTTCTAATGCATCTTACATCGCGATATCGCATCTCATTTCTATGATTCATGATAATATATAATATTCATTGTGCAATGTTATGTATACCTCGCATTCACTTCAAAAGAATGTAAATGCGACACTTCCTTGCTAGGAAATAGCGTTTGCAGATTTCTGCGTATCGTAGCATTAGAATTCTATTGCATCTCAAAACGCAATATCGCATCTCATTTCTATGTTTCATGATAAGATATAATATTTATTGCGAAGTGTCACGTATACATCGCATACACTTCAAATGAATGTAAATGCGACACTTCCTTGCTAGGAAATAGAGTTTGCAGATGTCTACGTATCGTAGCAAGCGTGTTATAATGCTTCTTAAAACGAGATATCGCATCTCATTTCTATGTTTCATGACAACATATAATATTCATTGCGAAGTGTTATGTATACCTCGCATACACTTCAAATGAATGTAAATGCGACACTTCCTTGCTAGGAAATAGCGATTGCAGATGTATACGTATCGAAGCAACAGAGTTCTAATGCTTCTTGAAACGGGATATCGCATCTCATTTCTATGTTTCATGATAAGATATAACATTCATTGCGAATTGACATGCATACCTCGTATTCACTTCAAAAGAATGTAAATGCGACACTTCCTTCCTAGGAAGTAGCGTTTGCAGATGTCTACGAATCGAAGCAATAGAGTTCTAATGCTTCTTAAATCGCGATATCGCATCTCATTTCTATGTTTCATGATAAGATATAATATTCATTGCGAAGATTCATGTATTCTTCGTATTCACTTCAAATGAATGTAAATGCGACACTTCCTTGCTAGGAAATAGCGTTTGCAGATGTCTACGAATCGAAGCAATAGAGTTCTAATGCTTCTTAAAACGATATATCGCATCTCATTCCTATGTTTCATGATAAGATATAATATTCAGTGCGAAGTGTCATGTATTCCTCGTATTCTCTTCAGAGGAATGTAAAGGCGACACTTCCTCGCGATGGAAATACCGATTACAGATGTCCACGTATCGTAGCTATAGAGTTCTGATGCTTGTTACATCGCGATGTCGCATTTCATTACTGTGTTTCGTGATAAGGTACAATATACGTCGTGGAGTGTTATGTATACCTCGTATTCACTTCAAAAGACTGTAATAGCGGCACATCCTTGCTAAGAAATAGCGTTTCCAGATGTCTACGTATCGCAACAATAGAGTTCTAATGCTTCTTAAAACGCGATATCGCATCTCACTTCTATGTGTCATGATGAGATATAATATTCATTGCGAAGTGTCATGTATACCTCATATTCACTTCAAAAGAATGTAAATATGACACTTCCTTGCCAGGAAATAGCGCATCCAAATGTCTACGTATAGAAACAATAGGGTACTAATGCTTCTTAGAACGAGACTTCGCTTCTCATTTCTATGTTTCATGAAAGGATATAATATTCATTCCGAAGTGTCATGTAAACCTCGTATTCACTTCAAAAGAGTGTAAATGCGACACTTCCTTGCTAGAAAATAGTGTTTGCAGATGTCTACGTATCGTAGCAATAGGGTTCTAACGCTTCTTAAAACGCGATATCGCATCTCATTTCTATGTGTCATGATGAGATATAATATTCATTGCGAAGTGTCATGTATACCTCGTATTCAATTCAATAGTATGTAAATGCGATACTTCCTTGCTAGGAAATAGCGTTTTCAGATGTCTACGTATAGAAACAATAGGGTACTAGTGCTTCTTAGAACGAGACTTCGCTTCTCATTTCTATGTTTCATGATAAGATAAAATATTCATTGCAAAGTGTCATGTATACCTCGTATTCACTTCAAAAGAATGTAAATAGGACACTTCCATGCTAGGAAATAGCGTTTGCAGATGTCTACGTATCGTAGCAATGGAGTTCTAATGCTTCTTAAATCGCGATATCGCATCTCATTTCATTGTTTCGTGATGATATAATATTCAATGCAAAGTGTCATGTAAACCTCGTATTCACTTCAAAAGAATGTAAATGCGACACTTCCTTGCTGGGAAATAGAGTTTGCAGATGTCTACTTATCGTAGCAATAGAGTTCTAAAGCTTCTTAAAACGCAATACCGCACCTCACTTCTATGTTTCATGATGATATAATATTCACTGCGATGTGTCATGTATACCTCGTATTCGCTTCGAAAGAATGTAAATGCGACACTTCCTTGCTAGGAAATAGAGTTTGCAGATGTCAACGTATCGTAGCAATAGAGTTCTAACGCTTCTTAAAATGCGATGTAGCATCTCATTTCTATGTCCCATGATAAGATATAGTATCCATTGCCAAGTGTTATGTTTTCCTCGACTACACTTCAAATGAATGTAAATGCGACACTTCCTTGCTAGGAAATAGCGTTTGCAGATTACTACGTATCGTAGCAATAGAGTTCTAACGCTACTTAAAACGCGATATCGCATCTCATTTCTATGTTTCATGATAAGATATAATATTCATTGCGAAGTGGCATGTATACCTCGTATTCGCTTCAAAATAATGCAAACGCGACACTTCTTTGCTGGGAAATAACGTTTGCACATGTCTACGTATCGTAGCAATACAGTTCTAATGCTTCTTAAAACGCGATATCGCATCTCATTTCTATCGTTCATGATAAGATATAATATTCATTGAGAAGTGTCACTTATACCTCGCATACACCTCAAATGAATGTAAATGCGACACTTCCTTGCTAGGAAGTAGCGTTTGCAGTTGTCTATGTATCGAAGCAAGAGAGTTCTAATGCTTCTTATAACGGGATATCGCATCTCATTTTTATGTTTCATGTTATGGTATAATACTCATTGCGAAGTGTTATGAATTCCTCGTCTACGCTTCAAATGAATCTAAATGCGACACTTCCTTTCTAGGAAATAGCGTTTCCAAATGTCTGCGTATAGAAGCAATAAAGTTCTAATTTTTCTTAAAACGCCCGGTCGCATATCATTTCTATGTGTCATGATGAGATATAATATTCATTGCGAAGTGTCATGTATACCTCGTATTCACTTGAAAAGAATGTAAATGCGACACTTCCTTGCTAGGAAATAAGGTTTGCAGATGTTTACGTATCGTAGCAATAGAGTTCTAATGCTTCTCAAAACGCGATATCGCATCTTATTCCTATGTTTCATGATAAGGTACAATATTCATTGCGGAGTGTCATGTATACCTCGTATACACTTCAAATGAATGTAAATGCGACACTTCCTTGCTAGGATATAGCGTTTGCAGATGTGTACTTATCTAGGCAATAGAGTTCTAATGCTTCTTAACACATTGAGGACGGGGCGCTGCGCGTTCAACACGCCCTCGCGGTTCGCAGATTTTCGAACGCTCCAAAAACATGCTTGGCATGTGACAGGAAGTGGATACGCATTTCACTTAATTTGCATTTAGTATTTATAAATAATTGTATACATATAGTTCATATATCTGTATATCTGTTTTCATTACATCTATGCGTCATTTCGCTGCTTTTATAGAGGGCTAATTCATAAAATAAATTTTTGTTATCAAGTATCAGTAACAGGTTGATTGAAAATATAGGTAGTACTCAAAAAACTGTTACCTTCCAATTTTAAAACACGAAGTTTGAAATTCTAAAATGCAGATCAATGAAACACTTTATAAGATACGATACGTACGACTATCCGCACAGATCAGCCGGCAATGGCTATTGTCACGTCACGGGTCGCGAAAACTTATCGTTTACCGGGAGCGACACGCAGCCTCGAACGGTTCGGCTCGCGGAATTGCGACGAAGACCGGGTTCTTTCTGGCTCGCGAAACACGTATCAAAAGGCACGAACGCGATAAGAAAATATGACCTTACCTTTGATGTCTTGACAGCTGCTAATATTTAGTACCCTTGTTGCAGGTATCGTCGTCGGCACGGATCGCCCTCAGGTATAGCGCCCTCAGGTGAGGCGTGATTGTCAGCGGGACGAGTACCCAGGTGGGCTGACCTCGGGGATGGATCGGCTCGGTCAAGCGGATCGGCGATGGATGCGGCTGTGCGGGACGGCTGTCCGATCGGCGTGCGGCGGAAGATGAGACGTTGCAGTCGTATATGCACACGGCTGTACCAACGTATCCGCGCACAAATGAACGCAAGAAGTTCTTCCTTCCCGCGCGACGAGTTCGTTTAGTTGTACCGGAATGACGCATTCGAGTCGGTTTCCAAAAGTCCAGATACGGGTCCACTAAACGTCGGTCCGCTCTAGTTTACCGGTCCAGAAATATGGAAAATCGACGAGTGTCCTTGCTCTAGCCTCGCTGTGGGTCGATGCAGCTAAGCGGCGGTCGGCTATAACTGATCGATTACCAAGTTTGACTAAAGTTCGGAGCTTGTGAATGTTCTTGAAGACGCGTGAACTCGTGGAAGACTTCGCAATGAATGAATTTATAATAATAATAAGGCAAGGAATATTTAGAATGATGAGAATTGTAGTACTGGTAAAAATAAAGTATATTCTAAATAAAACTAAGCATACACTGATACTTCCCTATGCTAAAGTTGACTAAGTACTAGGACACGATAATTAGAGTTTAGAATAAGGACTTGAATTGAATTAGAGTTTAAATTGAAATAGTAAGATTGGATTACGATAAAGGAGTGCTCGCTTGGAGCGAATGGCTCGAACTAGAGATTGGATTTGAGGGAGGTACGCTCGCTTGGAGCGGATGACTCGTATTGACCATCAGCTCGCGGGCCCGCGACCTCCTCGGATCGCGGGGCGCGCGAGTCGCAGGTCCCCAGAGTGGGGCGGACGCTCGGCCCACGGAGTGGTGTGGACGATCGTGGTAGGGCGCGCGCGTTAGGCATGAGCCGCGCGCGTCGGGCGCTTCGCTTACTTCTTATTACGATTAATTATGATCTTAAAAATTAGAATAACACATGAAACGCCTTATGCTAGGTTGTGTGTGTTGTGTCGTGTGCGTACATGGAGTGTCGTGTGCTTAAGTTATAGGATTCGCTTAATTATAATTATAATGGTATGAAAAGTATGGGTACGGGAGCGTAACGGCGGGCGACCCTTCCTGATACGTGGAATGGTCCTCGTGCGGAGGCTGTGGCTCGGTCGTGCTCCAGCTGTCTGGAAGGCACGCGTCGTAGCGCGGTCGTGTGGCCCAACTCCTGGTTGCGGGGGTGGCTGCCTTAGCTCGGCGATCGCATACACGGTGAGCTCGTCTTTGAGGTGGCGACAGGCGATGCGTGTGGCTCTGCCGGGCGGTGAAGGAGGTACGGCGAGGTTCGGCGGACGTTACACAATAATGACTGTTTTTTCTTAAATTTAAGGAATGATTCAGTTGTTTCGCTTTGGTTTCGGAATGCGAGAGACATCGATACCATCGTAACGTAACAGAAACATTTGCAGCTCCTTGCTCAGTTGCCGACTGAATAAAAAAATCGTGAAAACGAGACATATCGTGACCCGTTCGCAACGTTTAGTTTTCTAAAAACGAGATACCTCGTCACCCGTCCGCAATGTGTTAAAACGCGATATCGCATCTCATTTCTATGTTTCATGTTAAGATATAATATTCATTGCGTAGTGTCATGCATACCTCGCATACACTTCAAATGAATGTAATAGCGACACTTCCTAGCTAGGAAATCGTGTTTCCAGATGTCTACGTATCGCAACAATAGAGTTCTAATGCTTCCTAAAACGCGATATCGCATCAAACTTCTATGTTTCATAATAAGATATAATATTCAGTGCGAAGTATCATGCATACCTCGTATTTCTCTCAGAGGAATGAAAAGGCGACACTTCCTTGCTAGGAAATACCGATTGCAGATGTCTACGTATCGTGGCTATAGAATTCTGATGCTTCTTAAATCGCGATATCGCATCTCATTTCTATGTTTCGTGATAAGGTATAATATTTATTGTGGAATGTTATGTATTCCTCGTTTTCACTTCAAAAGAATGTAAATGCGACACTTCCTTGCTATTAAATAGCGTTTGCAGATGTCTACGTATCGAAGCAATAGAGATCCAATGCTTCTTAAAACGCGAAATCGCATCTCATTTCAATGTTTCATGATAAGATATAATATTCACTGCGAAGTGTCATGTACACCTCGCATACACTTCAAACGACTGTAAATGCGACACTTCCTTCCTAGGAAATAGCGTTGGCAGATGTCTACGTGTCGAAGCAATAGAGTTCTAATGCTTCTTAAAACGAGATATCGCATCACATTTCTATGTTTTACGAAAAGATATAATATTGATTGCGAAGTGTCACGTATACCTCGTATTCACTTCAAAATAATGTAAATGCGACACTTCCTTGCTAGGAAATAGCGTTTGCAGATGTCTACGTATCGTAGCATTGGATTTCTAATGCTTCTCAAAACACGATATCGCATCTCACTTCTATGTTTCATGATAAGATATAATATTCATTGCGAAATGTCCTGTATACCACGCATACACTTCAAATGAATGTAAATGCGACTCTTCCTTGCTAGGAAGTAGCGTTTGCAGATGTCTACGTATCGAAGCAATAGATTTCTAATGCTTCCTAAAACGCGATATCGCATCAAACTTCTATGTTTCATAATAAGATATAATATTCAGTGCGAAGTATCATGCATACCTCGTATTTCTCTCAGAGGAATGAAAAGGCGACACTTCCTTGCTAGGAAATACCGATTGCAGATGTCTACGTATCGTGGCTATAGAATTCTGATGCTTCTTAAATCGCGATATCGCATCTCATTTCTATGTTTCGTGATAAGGTATAATATTTATTGTGGAATGTTATGTATTCCTCGTTTTCACTTCAAAAGAATGTAAATGCGACACTTCCTTGCTATTAAATAGCGTTTGCAGATGTCTACGTATCGAAGCAATAGAGATCCAATGCTTCTTAAAACGCGAAATCGCATCTCATTTCAATGTTTCATGATAAGATATAATATTCATTGCGAAGTGTCATGTACACCTCGCATACACTTCAAACGACTGTAAATGCGACACTTCCTTCCTAGGAAATAGCGTTGGCAGATGTCTACGTGTCGAAGCAATAGAGTTCTAATGCTTCTTAAAACGAGATATCGCATCACATTTCTATGTTTTACGAAAAGATATAATATTGATTGCGAAGTGTCACGTATACCTCGTATTCACTTCAAAATAATGTAAATGCGACACTTCCTTGCTAGGAAATAGCGTTTGCAGATGTCTACGTATCGTAGCATTGGATTTCTAATGCTTCTCAAAACACGATATCGCATCTCATTTCTATGTTTCATGATAAGATATAATATTCATTGCGAAATGTCCTGTATACCACGCATACACTTCAAATGAATGTAAATGCGACTCTTCCTTGCTAGGAAGTAGCGTTTGCAGATGTCTACGTATCGTAGCAATAGGGTTCGAATGCTTCTTAAAACGAGATATAGCATCTTATTTCTATGTTTCATTATAAGATATAATATTCATTGCGAAGTGTCATGTATACCTTGCATACTCTTCAAATGAATGTAAATGAGACACTTCCTTGCTAGGAAATAGCGTTGGCAGAAGTCTACGTATCGCAGCACTAGAGTTCTAATGCCTCTTAAAACGCGATATCGCATCACATTTCTATGTTTCATGATAGGACATAATACTCATTGCGAAGTGTCACATATACCTCGCATACACTTCAAATGAATGTAAATGTGACACTTCCTTGTTAGGAAATAGCGTTTGCAGATGTCTACGTATCGAAGCCATAGATTTCTAATGCTTCATAAAACGGGATAACGCAACACATTTCTCTGTTTTATGATAAGATATAATATTCATTGCGAAGTGTCTTGTATGCCACGCATACACTTCAAACGTATTAAAAGGCGACACTTCATTGCTAGGTAATAGCGTTTGCAGATGTCTACGTATCGAAGCAATAGATTTCCAATGCTTCTTAAAACGCGAAATCGCTCCCCATTTATATGCTTCATGAAAAGATATAATACTCATTGGGGAGTGTCATGTATACCTCGTATTCACTTCAAAAGAATGTAAATGCGACACTTCCTTGCTAGGAAGTAGCGTTTACAGATGTCTAGGTATCGAAGCAATAGAGTTCTAATGCTTCTTAAATTACGATATCGCATCCCATTTCTATGTTTCACGATAAGATACAATATTCATTGCGCAGTTATATGTATACCTCGTCTTCACCTCAAAAGAATGTTAATGCGACACGTCCTTGCTCGGAAAAAGTGTTTGCAGATGTCTACGTATCGAAGCAATAGTGTCCCAATGCTTCTTAAATCTCGATATCGCATCCCATTTCTATGTTTCATGATAAGATATAATATTCATTGCGAAGTGTCTTGTATACATCGCATACACTTCAAATGAATGTAAATGCGACACTTCCTTGCAAGGAAATAGCGTTGGCACATGTCTCCGTATCGAAGCAATAAGGTTCTAATTCTTCTTAAAACGCGATATCGCATCTCATTTCTATGTTTCATGATAAGATACAATATTCATTGCGAAGTGTCATGTGTACCTCGTATTCACTTGAAAACAGTGTAAATGCGACACTTCCTTGCTAGGAAATCGCGTTTGCAGATGTCTGCGTATCGAAGCAATAGAGATCAACTGCTTCCTAAATCGCCATATCGCATCTCATTTCTATGTCTCATGATAAGATATAATATTCATTGTGGAGTATTATTATAACCTCGTATTCACTTTAAGAGAATGTAAATGCGTCACTTCCTTGCTAGGAAATGGCGTTTGCAGATGCCTACGTATCGACGCAATAGGGCCCTAATGCTTCTTAAATCGCGATATCGCATTTCATTTCCATGTTTCATGATGAGATATAATATTCATTGCGAAGTGTCCTTTATACCTCGCATACACTTCAAATGAATGTAAATGCGACACTTCCTGGCTAGGAAATAGCGTTGGCAGATGTCTACGTATCGAGCAATAGAGTTCTAATGCTTCATAAATCGCCATATCGCATCTCATTTCTATGTTTCATAATAAGATATAATATTCGATGTGGAGTGATATGAATACCTCGTATTCACTTCAAAAGAATATGAATGCGACGCTTCCTTGCTAGGAAATAGCTTTTCCAGATATCTACGTATAGTAGCGATATAGGTCTAATGCTTCTTAAAACGCGATATCGCATCTCATTCCTATGTCTCATGATAAGATATAATATTCATCGCGAAGTGTCATGTATACCTCGAATTCTCTTCAAAAGATTGTAAATACGACACTTCCTTGCTAGGAAATAGCGTTTGCAGATGTCTACGTATCGAAGCAATAGTGTTCTAATGCTTCATAAAACGCGATATCGCATCTCATTTCTGTGTTTCATGATAAGATATAATATTCATTGTGGAGTGTTATGTATACCTCGTATTCACTTCAAAAGTATGTAAATGCGACACCTCCTTGATAGGAAATAGCGTCTGCAGATGTCAACGAGTCGTAGCAATAGAGTTCTGATGCTACTTAAAACGCGATATCGCATCTCATTTCTATGATTCATTATAAGATATATTATTCATTGCGTAGTGTCATGTATACTTCGTATTCACTTCAGAAGAATGTAAATGCGACACTTCATTGCCAGGAATTAGCGTTTGCAGATGTCTCCGTTTCGAAGAAATAGAGTTCTAATGCTTCATAGAATGAGATGTCGCATCTGATTTCAATGTTTCATGATAAGATATAATATTAATAGCGAAGTATCATGTATACTTCGTATTCACTTCAAAAGAATGCAAATGCGACACTTCCCTGCTATTATATAGCGTTTGCAGATGACAACACACCGTAGCAATAGAGGTCTAAAGCTTCTTAAAGCAAGATATCGCACCTCATTTCCATGTTTCATGATAAGATATAATATTCATTGCGAAGTGTCATGAATACCTCGTATTCACTTCAAAAGAATGTAATGCGACACTTCCTTACCAGGAAATACCGTTTGCAGATGTCTCCGTATCGAAGCAATAGAGTTCTAATGCTTCTTAAAATGAGATGTCGCATCTCATTTCTATGTTTCATGATAGGATATAATATTCATTGCGAAGTGTCATGAATAACTCGTATTCACTTAAAAAAATGTAAACGCGACAATTCCTTCCTAGGAAATAGCGTTTCCACATGTCTACGTATCGAAGCAATAGAGTTCTAATGCTTCTTAAGACGTGATATCGCATCTCACTTCTATGTTTCATAATAAGATATAATCTTCATTGCGAAGTGTCACGAATACCTCGTACTCTCTTCAAAAGAATGTAAATGCGACACTTCGTTGCTAGGAAATAGCGTTTCCAGATGCCTAGGTATCGAAGCAATAGCGTTCTAATGCTGCTTAAATCGCGATATCGCATCTCATTTCTATGTTTCATGATAAGATATAATATTCATTGTGCAGTGATATGTATACCTCGCATACACTTCAAATGATTGTAAATGCGACACTTCCTTGCTAGGAAATAGCGTTTGCAGATGTCTACGTTTCGTAGCATTAGAGATCTAATGCTACTCAAAACGCGATAACGCATCTCATTCCTACGTTTCATGATAAGATATAATATTCATTGCGAAGTGTCTTGTATACCTCGCATACACATCAAATGAATGTAAATGCGACACTTCCTTCCTAGGAAATAGCGTCTGCAGATATCTACGTACCGTAGCAATAGAGTTTTAATGCTTCTTAAGACGTGATATCGCATCTCACTTCTATGTTTCATAATAAGATATAATCTTCATTGCGAAGTGTCACGAATACCTCGTACTCACTTCAAAAGAATGTAAATGCGACATTTCGTTGCTAGGAAATAGCGTTTCCAGATGTCTAGGTATCGAAGCAATAGCGTTCTAATGCTGCTTAAATCGCGATATCGCATCTCATTTCTATGTTTCATGACAAGATATAATATTCAATGTGCAGTGCTATGTATACCTCGTATTCACTTCAAAAGAATGTAAATGCGACACTTCCTTGCTAGGAATTAGCGTTTGCAGATGTCTGTGTATCGAAGCAATAGAGTTCTAATGCTTCTCAAATCGCGATATCGGAACTCACTTCTACGATTCATGATAAGATATAATATTCATTGTGCAGTGTTATGTATATCTCGTATTCGCTTCAAAAGAATGCAAATGCGACTCTTCCTTGCTAGGAAATAGCGTTGGCAGGTGTCTACGTATCGAAGCAATAGAGATCTACTGCTTCTTAAATCGCCATATCGCATCTTATTTCTATGTTTCATGATAAGATATAACATTCATTGTGGAGTATTATTATAACCCCGTATTCACTTCAAAAGTATGTAAATGCGACACTTTCTTGCTAGGAGATAGTATTGGCAGGTGTCTACGTATCGAAGCAGTAGAGCTCTAGTGCTGCTTAAATCGCGATATCGCATCTATTTTCTATGTTTCATGATGAGATATAATATTCATTGTACAGTGTTATGTGTACCTCGTATTCGCTTCAAAAGAATGTAAATGCGACACTTCCTTGCTGGGAAATAGCGTTTGCAGATGTCTACGTATCGTAGCATGAGAGTTCTAATGCTTCTTAAATCGCGATATCGCATCTCATTTCTATGTTTCATGATAAGATATAATATTCATTGTGGAGTGTTATGCATACCTCCTATTCACATCAAAAGAATGTAAATGCGACAATTCCATGCTAGGAAGTAGCGTTTGCAGATGCCTATGTATCATTGCAATAGAGTTATAATGCTTTATAAAACGCGATATGGCTCCTCTTTTCTATGTTTCATGATAAGATGTAATATTCATTGTGGATTGTTATGTGTACCTCGTACTCACCTCAAGAGAATGTAAATGCCACACATCCTTGCTAGAAAATAGCGTTTGCAGATGTCTACGTATCGAAGCAATAGGGTTCTAATGCTTCTCAAAACGCGATATCGCATCCCATTTCTATGTTTCATGTTAAGATATAATATTCATTGCGAATTGTCATGTATACCACGCATACACTTCGAATGAATGTAAATGCGACACTACCTTGCTAGGAAGTAGCGTTTGCAGATGTCTACGTATCGAGCAATAGGATTCTAATGCTTCTGAAATCGCAATATCGCATCTCATTGCTATGTTTCATGATAAGATATAATATTCATCGTCCGGTGTTATGTATACCTCGTATACACTTCAAATGAATGTAAATGCGACACTTCCTTGCTAGGAAATAGCTTTCGCAAATGTCTACGTATCGTAGCAATAGAGTTCTAATGCTTCTTAAAACGAGATGTCGCATCTCATTTCTATGTTTCATGATAGGATATAATATTCATTGCGAAGTGTCATGAATAACTCGTACTCACTTAAAAAAATGTAAATGCGACAATTCCTTCCTAGGAAATAGCGTTTCCACATGTCTACGTATCGAAACAATAGAGTTCTAATGCATCTTAGGACGTGATATCGCATCTCACTTCTATGTTTCATAATAAGATATAATCTTCATTGCGAAGTGTCACGAATACCTCGTACTCACTTCAAAAGAATGTAAATGCGAAACTTCCTTGCTAAGAAATAGCGCTTCCAGATGTCTACGAATCGAAACAATAGAGTTCTAATGCTTCTTAAAACGAGATGTCGCATCTCATTTCTATGTTTCATGACAAGGTATAGTATTCATTGCGAAATGCCACTTATACCTCGCCTACACTTCAGGTGAATGTAAATGCGACACTTCTTTGCTAGTAAATAGCGTCTGCAGACATCTACGTATCGTAGCAATAGATCTCTAATGCTACTTAAAACGCGATATCGCATCTCATTTCTATGTTTCATTGTAAGATATAATATTCATTGTGGAGTGTTATGTACACCTTGTATTCACTTCAAAAGAATGTAAATGCTACACGTCCTTGCTAGGAAATAGCGTTAGCAGATATCTACGTATCGTAGCAATAGAGTTCTAATGCTTCTTAAAACGCGATATCGCATCTCATTTCTATGTTTCATGATAAGATATAATATTCATTGCGAAGTGTCTTGAATACCTCGAATACACTTCAAATGAATGTAAATGCGACACTTCCTTGCTAGGTAATAGCGATGGCAGATGTCTACGTATCGAAGCAATAGCGTTCTAATGCTTCTTAAATCGCTATATCGCATCTCATTTCTATGTTTTATGATAAGATATAATATTCATTGTGGATTGTTATGTGTACCTCGTATTTACTTCAAATGATTGAAAATGCGACACTTGCTTGCTAGGAATTAGTGTTTGCAGATGTCTACGTATCGTAGCAATAGAGTTCTAATGCTTCTTAAAACGCGAAATCGATCCTCATTTATATGCTTCATGATAAGATATAATTTTCATTGGGGATTGTTATGTATACCTCATATTCACTTCAAAAGAATGTAAATGCGACACTTCCTTGCTAGGAAATAGAGTCTGCAGATGTCTACGTATCGTAGCAATAGAGTTCTAATGCTTCTTAAAATGCGAATCGACCCTCAATTATATGTTTCATGATAAGATACAATATTCATTGTGGAGTGTTATGTATAACTCGTATTCACTTCAAAAGAATGTAAATGCGACACTCTCTTGCTAGGAAATAGCGTCTGCAGATGTCTACGTATCGTAGCAATAGAATTCTGATGCTTAAATCGCATCTCATATCTATGTTTCATGATGAGATGTAATATTCATTGTGGAGTGTTATGTATACCTCGTATTCACTTCAAAAGTCTGTAAATGCGACACTTCCTTGCTAGGACATAGCGTCTGCAGATGTCAATGTATCGTAGCAATAGAGTTCTAATGCTTCTTAAAACGCGAATCGATCCTCATTGCTATGTTTCACGATATAATATAATATTCATTGTGGAGTGTTATATATACTTCGTATTCAGTTCCAAAGAATGTAAATGCGACACTTCCTTTCTTGGAAATAGCGTTTGCAAATGTCTACGTATCGAAGCAAAAGAGATCTAATCCTTCTCAAAACGCGGCATCGCATCTCATTTCTATGTTTCATGATGATATATAACATTCATTGTGGAGTGTTATGTATACCTCGTATTCACTTCAAAAGAATGTAAATGGGACACTTCCTTCCTTGGAAATATCGTTTGCAGGTGTCTCCGTATCGAAGCAATAGTTTTCTAATGCTTCTTATATCGTGATATCGCATCTCATTCCTATATTTCATGACATGATATAATATTCAATGTGGAGTGTTATGTATACCTCGTATTCACTTCAAAAGAATGTTAACGCGACACTTTCTTGCTATTAAATAGCGTTTGCAGACGTCTACGTATCGAAGCAATAGAGTTCTAATCCTTCTTATATCGCGATATCGCATCTCATTTCTATGTTTCATGATAAGATATAATATTCATTGTGGAGTGTTATGTATACCTCGTATTCACTTCAAACGTATGTAAATGCGACACGTCCTTGATAGGAAACAGCGTCTGCAGATGTCTACGAATCGTAGCAATAGAGTTCTGATGCTACTTAAAACGCGATATCGCATCTCATTTCTATGATTCATTATAAGATATATTATTCATTGCGTAGTGTCATGTATACTTCGTATTCACTTCAAAAGAATGTAAATGCGACACTTCATTGCCAGGAATTAGCGTTTGCAGAAGTCTCCGTTTCGAAGCAATAGAGTTCTAATGCTTCTTAGAACGAGATGTCGCATCTGATTTCAATGTTTCATGATAAGATATAATATTAATTGCGAAGTATCATGTATACTTCGTATTCACTTCAAAAGAATGCAAATGCGACACTTCCCTGCTATTATATAGCGTTTGCAGATGACAACACACCGTAGCAATAGAGGTCTAAAGCTTCTTGAAACAAGATATCGCACCTCATTTCCATGTTTCATGATAAGATATAATATTCATTGCGACGTGTCATGAATACATCGTATTCACTTCAAAAGAATGTAAATGCGACACTTCATTGCTAGGAAGTAGTGTTTGCAGATGTCTACTTATCGAAGCAATAGATTTCTAATGCTTCTTAAAACGAGATGTCGCATCTCATATCTATGTTTCATGATAAGATATATTATTCATTGTGTAGTGTCATGTATACCTCGTATTCACTTAAAAAAATGTAAATGCGACAATTCCTTCCTAGGAAATAGCGTTTCCACATGTCTACGTATCGAAACAATAGAGTTCTAATGCTTCTTAAGACGTGATATCGCATCTCACTTCTATGTTTCATAATAAGATATAATCTTCATTGCGAAGTGTCACGAATACCTCGTACTCACTTCAAAAGAATGTAAATGCGACACTTCCTTGCTAGGAAATAGCGTTTCCAGATGTCTACGTATCGAGTCAATAGAGTTCTAAAGCTTCTCAAAACGCGATATCGCATCTCATATATATGTTTCATGATAAGATATTATATACACTGCGAAGTTACATGTATACCTCGTATTCACTTCAAAAGAATGTAAATGCGACACTTCCTTGCTAGGAAATAGCGTTTGCAGATATCTACGTATCGAGCAATAGGTTTCTAATGCTTCTGAAATCGCAATATCGCATCCCATTGCTATGTTTCATGATAACATATAATATACATCGTCCAGTGTTATGTATACCTCGTATACACTTCAAATGAATGTAAATGCGACACTTCCTTGCTAGGAAATAGCTTTTGCAAATGTCTACGTATCGTAGCAATAGAGTTCTAACGATTCTTAATTCGCGATAGCGCATCTCATTTCTATGTTTCATGATACGATATAATATTGATTGCGAAGTGTCATGTATACCACGTATTCACTTCAAAAGAATGTAAATGCGACACTTCATTGCTAGGAAGTAGCGTTTGCAGATGTCTAAGTATCGAAACAATACAGTTCTAATGCATCGTAAAACGAGACGTCAAATCTCATTTCTAAGTTTCGTGATAAGATATAATATTCATTGCGAAGTGTCACGTATACCTCGAATACACTTCAAATGAATGTAAATGCGACACCTCCTTGCTAGGAAATAGTGTCTCCATATGTCTACGTATCGAAGCAGTAGAGTGCTAATGCTTCTTAAATCGCGATATCGCACCTCATTTCTATGTTTCATGTTAAGATATAATATACAATGCGAATTGTTATGTGAACCTCGTATTCACTTCAAAAGAATGTAAATGCGACACTTCATTGCTAGGAAGTAGCGTTTGCAGATGTCTACTTGTCGGAGCAATTGGGTTCTAATGCTTCTTGAAACGCGATATCGCATTTCATTTCTATGTCTCCTGATAGGGTATAATATTCATTGCGGAGTGTTATGCATCCCTCGTATTCACTACTAAAGAATGAAAATGCGACACTTCCTTGATACTAAGTAGCCGTTCCAGATGTCTACGTATCCCAGCAATAGATTCCTGATGCCTTTTAAATCGCGATATCGCATCTCATTTCTATGTTTCATGATAAGATATAATATTGATTTTGGTGTTTTATATATACCTCGTATTCACTTCAAAAGAATGTAAATGCGAAACTTCCTTGCTAGGAAATAGCGCTTCCAGATGTCTACGAATCGAAACAATAGAGTTCTAATGCTTCTTAAAACGAGATGTCGCATCTCATTTCTATGTTTCATGATAAGGTATAATATTCATTGCGAAATGCCACTTATACCTCGCCTACACTTCAGGTGAATGTAAATGCGACACTTCTTTGCTAGTAAATAGCGTCTGCAGACATCTACGTATCGTAGCAATAGATCTCTAATGCTACTTAAAACGCGATATCGCATCTGATTTCTATGTTTCATTGTAAGATATAATATTCATTGTGGAGTGTTATGAATACCTTGTATTCACTTCAAAAGAATGTAAATGCTACACGTCCTTGCTAGGAAATAGCGTTAGCAGATATCTACGTATCGTAGCAATAGAGTTCTAATGCTTCTTAAAACGCGATATCGCATCTCATTTCTATGTTTCATGATAAGATATAATATTCATTGCGAAGTGTCTTGAATACCTCGAATACACTTCAAATGAATGTAAATGCGACACTTCCTTGCTAGGTAATAGCGATGGCAGATGTCTACGTATCGAAGCAATAGCGTTCTAATGCTTCTTAAATCGCTATATCGCATCTCATTTCTATGTTTTATGATAAGATATAATATTCATTGTGGATTGTTATGTGTACCTCGTATTTACTTCAAATGATTGAAAATGCGACACTTGCTTGCTAGGAATTAGTGTTTGCAGATGTCTACGTATCGTAGCAATAGATTTCTAATGCTTCTTAAAACGCGAATCGACCCTCAATTATATGTTTCATGATAAGATACAATATTCATTGTGGAGTGTTATGTATAACTCGTATTCGCTTCAAAAGAATGTAAATGCGACACTCTCTTGCTAGGAAATAGCGTCTGCAGATGTCTACGTATCGTAGCAATAGAATTCTAATGCTTGAATCGCATCTCATTTCTATGTTTCATGATAAGATGTAATATTCATTGTGGAGTGTTATGTATACCTCGTATTCACTTCAAAAGACTGTAAATGCGACACTTCCTTGCTAGGAAATAGCGTCTGCAGATGTCAATGTATCGTAGCAATAGAGTTCTAATGCTTCTTAAAACGCGAATCGATCCTCATTTCTATGTTTCACGATATAATATAATATTCATTGTGGAGTGTTATATATACCTCGTATTCACTTCAAAAGAATGTAAATGCGACACTTCCTTGCTAGGAAATAGCTTCTGCAGATATCTACGTATCGTAGGAATAGAGTTCTAATGCTTCTTAAATCGTCATATCGCATCTCATTTTTATGTTTTATGATAAGATATAATATTAATTGCGGGGTGTCATGCATACTTCGTATTCACTTCCAAAGAATGTAAATGCGACACTTCCTTTCTTGGAAATAGCGTTTGCAGATGTCTACGTATCGAAGCAAAAGAGTTCTAATCTTTCTCAAAACGCGGCATCGCATCTCATTTCTATGTTTCATGATAAGATATAATATTGATTGAGGTGTTTTATATATACCTCGCATTCACTTCAAAAGAATGTAAATGCGAAACTTCCTTGCTAGGAAATAGCGCTTCCAGATGTCTACGAATCGAAACAATAGAGTTCTAATGCTTCTTAAAACGAGATGTCGCATCTCATTTCTATGTTTCATGATAAGGTATAATATTCATTGCGAAATGCCACTTATACCTCGCCTACACTTCAGGTGAATGTAAATGCGACACTTCTTTGCTAGTAAATAGCGTCTGCAGACATCTACGTATCGTAGCAATAGATTTCTAATGCTACTTAAAACGCGATATCGCATCTCATTTCTATGTTTCATTATAAGATATAATATTCATTGTGGAGTGTTATGTACACCTTGTATTCACTTCAAAAGAATGTAAATGCTACACTTCCTTGCTAGGAAATAGCGTTAGCAGATATCTACGTATCGTAGCAATAGAGTTCTAATGCTTCTTAAAACGCGAAATCGATCCTCATTTATATGCTTCATGATAACATATAATATTCATTGTGGAGTGTTGTGTATACCTCGTATTCACTTCAAAAGAATGTAAATGCGACACTTCCTTGCTAGGAAGTAGCGTTTGCAAATGTCTACGTATCGATGCAATAGAGATCTAATGCTTCTTGAAACGTGATATCGCATCTCATTTCTGTGTTTCATTATGAGAGATAATATTCATTGCGAAGTGTCATATATACCTCGTATTCACTTCAAAAGAATGTGTAAATGGGACACTTCCTGGCTAGGAAATAGCGTTTGCAGAAGCCTACGTATCGTAGCAATATAGTTCTAATGTTTCGTAAAACGCAATATCGCATCTCTTTTTTTTGTTTCATGGTAAGATAAAATAATCATTGCGAAGTGTCACTTATACCTCGCATACACTTCAAATGAATGTAAATGCGACACTTCATTTCTAGTAAATAGCGTTTTCAGATGTTTACGTATCGTAGCAATAGAGTTCTAGTGCTTCCCAGAACGCGATATCGCATCTTATTTCGATGTTTCATGATAAGATATAATATTCATTGCGAAGTGTCACTTATATCTCGCATACACCAAAAAAGAAAGTAAATGCGACACTTCCTTGCTAGGAAATAGCGTTTGCAGACGTATCGAAGCAATAGAGTTCTAATGCTTCTTAAAACGAGATTTCGCATCTCATTCCTATGTTTCACGATAAGATATAATATTCATGCGAAGTGTTATGTATACCTTGTCATCACTTCAAATTAATGCAAGATCCACCCTTTCTTGCCAGGAAATAGCGTTTGCAGACGTCTACGTATCGAAGCAATAGAGATCTATTGCTTCATACAAACGCGATATCGCACCTAATTTTTGTTTCATGGTAAGATATTATATTCATTGCGAAGCGTTATGTATACCACATCTACACTTCAAAAGAATGTAAATGCCACACTTCCTTGCTAGGAAACAGCATTTCCAGATATCAACGTATCCAAGCAATAGAGCTCTAATGCTTCTTAAATCGCGATATCGCATCTCATTCCTATGTTTCATGAAAAGATATAATATTCATTGTGCAGTGTAAATGTAAATCGCGTCTACACTTCAAATGAATGTAAATGCGATCCTTCCCTGCTAGGAAATAGCGTTTGCAGATGTTTACGTATCGAAGAAATAGAGTTCTAATGCTTCTTAAATCGCGATATCGCATCTCATTTATATGTTTCATGATAAGATATAATATTCATTGTGCAGTGTTAAGCATACCTCGCATACACTTCAAATCAATGTAAATGCGGCACTTCCTTGCTAGGAAATAGCGCTTGCAGATGTCTGCGTATCATAGCATTAGAGTTCTAATGCTTCTCAATACGCGATATCGCATCCCATTTCTATGTTTCATGATAAGATATAATATTCAGAACGAAGTGTTATGTATACCTCGCATTCCTTTCGAAAGAACGTAAATGCGACACTTCCTTGCTAGGAAGTAGCGTTTGCAGATGTCTACGTATCGAAGCAATAGTGTTCTAATGCTTATTAAATCGCCATATCGCATCTCATTTCTATGTTTTATGATAAGATATAATATTAATTGCGAATTGTCATGTTTACCTCGCATAAACTTCAACTGAAACTAAATGTGACACTTCCATGCTAGGAAATAGCGTATGCAGATGTCTACGTATCAAAGCAATAGTATTGTAAAGCTTCTTAAATCGTCATATCGGATCTCATTTCTATGTATCATGATAAGATATAATATTCATTGTGGAGTGTTATGTATGAAGCGTATTCATTTCAAAAGAATGTAAATGCGAAACTTCCCTGCTAATAAATAGCGTCTGCAGATGTCTACGTATCGTAGCAATAGAGTTCTAAAGCTTCTTAAAACAAGATGTCGCATCTCATTTCTATGTGTCATGATAAGATATAATATACATTGCGATGTGTCATGCATACCTTGTATTCACTTCAAAAGAATGTAAATGCGACACTTCATTGCTAGGAAATAGCGTTTGCAGATGTCTACGTATCGAAGCTACAGGGTGCTAATGCTTCTCAAAACGCGATAGCGCATCTCATTTCTATGTTTCATGATAAGATATAATATTCATTGTGGAGTGTTATGTCTACATCGTATTCACCTCAAAAGAATGTAAATGCGACACTTCCATGCTAGGAAATAGCGTTTGGAGATGTCTACCTATCGTAGCAATAGAATTCTAACACTTCTTAATACGCGATATCGCATCTCTTTTCTATGTCTCATGATAAGGTATAATATTCATTGCGAAGTATTATGTATTACTCGTCTACACTTCAAATGATTGTAAATGCGACACTTCCTTGCTAGGAAGTAGCGTTCGCAGATGTCTACGTATCGAAGCAATAGAGTTGTAATGCATCTTAAATCGCGATGTCGCATCTCATTCCTATGTTTCGAGATAAGATATAATATTCATTGTGCAGTGTTATGTACACCTCGTATACACTTCAAATGAATGTAAGTGCGATACTTCCTTGCTAGGAAGTAGCGTTTGCAGTTGTCTACGTATCGAAGCAATATAGTTCTAATGCTTCTTAAAACGCGATATCGCATCTCATTTCTATGCTTCATGATAAGATATAATATTCATTGCCAATTGTCATGTATACCTCGCATACACTACAAATGAATGTAAATGCGGCACTTCCATGCTAGGAAGTAGCGTTTGCAGATGTATACGTATCGAAGCAATAGAGTTCCAACGCTTCTCACATCGTCATATCGCATCTCGTTTCTATGTTTCGTGATAAGATATAATATTCGTTGCGAAGTGTAACGTATACCTCGTATTCGCTTCAAGAGAATGTAAATGCGTCACATCCTTGCTAGGAAATGGCGTTTGCAGATGCCTATGTACCGTAGCAATAGAGTTCTAGTTCTTCTTAAAACGCGATATCGCATCTCATTTGCATGTTTCATGATAAGATACAATATTCATTGCGAAGTGTCATGTATACCTCGTTTTCACTTCAAAACAATGTAAATGCGACACATCCTAGCTAGGAAATAGCGTTTGCAGATGCCTACGTATCGAAGCAATTGATTTCTAATGCTTTTAAAATCGCAATTAGGCAGCTCATTTCTATGTTTCATGTTAAGATATAATATTCATTGTGCAGTGTTATGTATACCTCGTATTCACTTCAAAAGAATGTAAATGCGACACTTCCTTGCTAGGAAGTAGCGTTTGCAAATGTCTACGTATCGATGCAATAGAGATCTATTGCTTCTTAAATAGCGATATCGAATCTCATTTCTATGTTTCATGATAAGATATAATATTCATTGCGGAGTGTCATGTATACCTCGTATTCACTTCAAAGGAATGTAGATGCGACACTTCCTTGCTAGGAAGCAGCGTTTGCAGATATCTAGGTATCGAAGCAATAGTGTTCTAATGCCGCTTAAATCGCGATATCGCATCTCATTTATATGTATCATGATAAGATACAATATTCATTGTGCAATGTTATGTATACCTCGTATTCACTTCAAAAGAATGACAATGCGTCACTTCCTTGCTAGGAAATAGCGTTTGCAGATGTCTATGTATCATAGCAATAGAGTTCTAATTCTTCTTAAAACGCGATATCGCATCTGATTTCTATGTTTCATGATAAGATACAATATTCATTGCGAAGTGTCATGTGTACCTCGTATTCACTTGAAAACAATGTAAATGCGACACTTCCTTGCTAGGAAATCGCGTTTGCAGATGTCTACGTATCGAAGCAATAAATATCTACTGCTTCCTAAATCGCCATATCGCATCTCATTTCTATGTCTCATGATAAGATATAATATTCATTGTGGAGTATTATTATAACCTCGTATTCACTTCAAGAGAATGTAAATGCGTCACTTCCTTGCTTGGAAATGGCGTTTGCAGATGCCTACGTATCGAAGCAATAGAGCCCTAATGCTTCTTAAATCGCGATATCGCATCTCATTTGCTTGTTTCATGATAAGATACAATATTAATTGCCAAGTGTCATGTATACCTCGTATTCACTTCAAAAGAATGTAAATGCTACACTTCCTTGCTAGGAAATAGCGTTTGCAGATGTCTACGTATCGAAGCAATAGAGTTCTAATGCATCATAAAACGCGAAATCGCATCACATTTCTATGTTTCGTGATAAGATATAATATTCATTGTGGAGTGTTCTGTATACCTCGTATTCACTTCAAACGAACGTATTTGGGACACTTCCTTGCTAGGCAATAGCGACTGCAGATGTCTACGTATCGTAGCAATAGAGATCAAATGCTTCTTAAAACGTGATATCGCATCTCATTTCTATGTTTCATGATAAGATATTATATTCCTTGCGAAGTGTGTGCTATACCTCGCATACGCTTCGAATGAATGTAGATGCAACACTTTCTTGCTAGGAAATAGCGTTTGCAGATGTCTACGTATCGTAGCATTAGAGTTCTAATTCTTCTTAAAACGCGATATCGCATTTCATTTCTATGTTTCATGGTAAGATATAATATTCATTGCGGAGTGTCATGTATACCTCGTATTCGCTTCAAAAGAATGTACATGCGACACTTCCTTGCTAGGAAGTAGCGTTTGCAGATGTCTAGGTATCGAAGCAATGGAGTTCTAATGCTGCTAAAATCGCAATATCGCATCTCATTTCTATGTTTCATGATAAGATATAATATTCATTGTGCAGTGTTATGTATATCTCGTCTACACATCAAAACAATGTAAATGCGACACTTCCTTGCTAGGAGTTAACGTCTGCAGATGTCTACGTATCGTAGCATTAGAGTTCTAATTCTTCTTAAAACGCGATATCGCATCTCATTTGCTTGTTTCATGATAAGATACAATATTAATTGCCAAGTGTCATGTATACCTCGTATTCACTTCAAAAGAATGTAAATGCTACACTTCCTTGCTAGGAAATAGCGTTTGCAGATGTCTACGTATCGAAGCAATAGAGTTCTAATGCTTCTTAAAACGGGATATCGCATCTCGATTCTATGTTTCATGATAAGTATTAATATTCAGTGCGAAGTGCCATGTATACCTTGTATTCTCTTCAGAGGAATGTAAAGGCGACACTTCCTTGCTAGGAAATACCGATTGCAGATGTCTACGTATCGTAGCTATAGAGTTCTGATGCTTCTTAAATCGCGATATCGCATCCCATTTCTATGGTCCGTGCTAAGGTATAATATTTATTGTGAAATGTCATGTATTCCTCGAATTCACTTCAAAAGAATGCAAATACGACACTTCCTTGCTAGGAAATAGCGTTTCCAGATGTCTGCGTATCGAAGCAATAGAGTTCTAATGCTTCTTAGAACGCAATATAGCGTCCCATTTCTATGTTTGATGATAAGATATAGTATTCATTACGAAGTGTTATGTATTCCTCGTATTCACTACAATTGAATGTAAATGCGACACATCCTTGCTAGGAAGTAGCGTCTGCAGATATCTACGTATCGTAGCAATAGAGTTTTAATGCTTCTCAAAAGGCGATATCGCATCTTATTTCTATGTTTCATGATAAGGTACAATATTCAATGCGAAGTGTCATGTATACCTCGTATACACTTCAAATGAATGTAAATGCGACACTTCCGTGCTAGGATATAGCGTTTGCAGATGTCTACTTATCGTAGCAATAGAGTTCCAATGCTTCTTAAATCGCGAAAGCGCATTTCATTTCTATGTTTCGTGATAAGGTACAATATTCATGGCGTAGTGTCATGTATATCTCGCATACACTTCAAATGAATGTAAATGCGACACTTCCTTGCTAGGAAATAGCGTTTGCAGAAGCCTACCTATCGTAGCAATAGAGTTCTAATGCTTCTTAAATCGCGATATCGCATCTAATTTCTATGTTTCGTGATAAGGTATAATACTCATCGTGGAGTGTTATGTATACCTCGTATTCACTTGAAAAAAATGTAAATGCGACACTTCCTAGCTACGAAATAGCGTTTGCAGATGTCTACGTATCGTAGCAATAGAGTTCTAATGCATCATAAAACGCGAAATCGCATCACATTTCTATGTTTCGTGATAAGATATAATATTCATTGTGGAGTGTTCTGTATACCTCGTATTCACTTCAAACGAACGTATTTGGGATACTTCCTTGCTAGGCAATAGCGACTGCAGATGTCTACGTATCGTAGCAATAGAGATCAAATGCTTCTTAAAACGTGATATCGCATCTCATTTCTATGTTTCATGATAAGATATTATATTCCTTGCGAAGTGTGTGCTATACCTCGCATACGCTTCGAATGAATGTAGATGCATCACTTTCTTGCTAGGAAATAGCGTTTGCTGATGTCTACGTATCGTAGCATTAGAGTTCTAATTCTTCTTAAAACGCGATATCGCATTTCATTTCAATGTTTCATGGTAAGATATAATATTCATTGCGGAGTGTCATGTATACCTCGTATTCGCTTCAAAAGAATGTACATGCGACACTTCCTTGCTAGGAAGTAGCGTTTGCAGATGTCTAGGTATCGAAGCAATGGAGTTCTAATGCTGCTAAAATCGCAATATCGCATCTCATTTCTATGTTTCATGATAAGATATAATATTCATTGTGCAGTGTTATGAGTACCTCGTATTCATTTCAAAAGAATGATAATGCGTCACTTCCTTGCTAGGAAATAGCTTTTGCAGATGTCCATGTATCGTAGCAATAGAGTTCTAATTCTTCTTAAAACGCGATATCGCTTCTCATTTCTATGTTTCATGATAAGATATAATATTCATTGTGCAGTGTTATGTATATCTCGTCTACACATCAAAACAATGTAAATGCGACACTTCCTTGCTAGGAGCTAACGTCTGCAGATGTCTACGTATCGTAGCATTAGAGTTCTAATTCTTCTTAAAACGCGATATCGCATCTCATTTGCTTGTTTCATGATAAGATACAATATTAATTGCCAAGTGTCATGTATACCTCGTATTCACTTCAAAAGAATGTAAATGCTACACTTCCTTGCTAGGAAATAGCGTTTGCAGATGTCTACGTATCGAAGCAATAGAGTTCTAATGCTTCTTAAAACGGGATATCGCATCTCGATTCTATGTTTCATGATAAGTATTAATATTCAGTGCGAAGTGCCATGTATACCTTGTATTCTCTTCAGAGGAATGTAAAGGCGACACTTCCTTGCTAGGAAATACCGATTGCAGATGTCTACGTATCGTAGCTATAGAGTTCTGATGCTTCTTAAATCGCGATATCGCATCCCATTTCTATGGTCCGTGCTAAGGTATAATATTTATTGTGAAATGTTATGTATTCCTCGAATTCACTTCAAAAGAATGCAAATACGACACTTCCTTGCTAGGAAATAGCGTTTCCAGATGTCTGCGTATCGAAGCAATAGAGTTCTAATGCTTCTTAGAACGCAATATAGCATCCCATTTCTATGTTTGATGATAAGATATAGTATTAATTACGAAGTGTTATGTATTCCTCGTATTCACTACAATTGAATGTAAATGCGACACTTCCTTGCTAGGAAATAGCGTCTGCAGATATCTACGTATCGTAGCAATAGAGTTTTAATGCTTCTCAAAAGGCGATATCGCATCTTATTTCTATGTCTCATGATAAGATATAATATTCATTGCGGAGTGTTACGTATTCCTCGTCTACACTTCAAATGAATCTAAATGCGACACTTCCTTGCTAGGAAGTAGCGTTGGCAGATGCCTACGTATCGAAGCAATAGGTTCCTAATGCTTCATAAGACGAGATATCGCATCTCACTTCTATGTTTCATGATGAGATATAATATTCATTGCGAAGTTTCATGTATTCCTCGTATTCACTTCACATGAATGTAAATGCGACACTGCCTTGCTAGGAAATAGCGTTTGCAGACGTCTACGTATCGAAGCAATAAAGTTCTAATGCACCTTAAATCGCGATATAGCATCTCATTTCTATGTTTCATGATAAGGTATAATATTCATTGTGCAATGTTATGTATACCTCGCATTCACTTCAAAATAATGTAAATGCGACACATTATTGCTAGGAAATAGCGTTTGCAGATATCTACGTATCGTAGCAATAGAGTTCTAATGCTTCTTAAAACGCCATATCACATCACATTCCTATGTTTCGTGATAAGATATAATATTCATTGCGAAGTGTCATGAATACCTCGTATTCACTTCAAAAGAATGTAAATGCGACACTTCCATGCTAGGAAATAGCGTTTGCAGATGTCTAAGTATCGTAGCAATAGAGTTCTGATGCTTCTTAAAACGTGATATCGCATCTCACTTCTATGTTTCATGATAGGAGATAATATTCATTGCGAAGTGTCATGAATACCTCGCATTCACTTCAAAAGAATGTAAATGCGACACTTCATGGCTAGGGAATAGCGTTCGCAGATGTCTACGTATCGAAGCACCAGAGTTCTAATGCTTCCTAAAACGCGATATCGCATCGGATTTCTATGTCTCACGATAAGATATAATATTCATTGCGAAGTGTCATGAATACCTCGTATTCACTTCAAAAGAATGTTAATGCGACACTTCCATGCTAGGAAATAGCGTTTGCAGATGTCTAAGTATCGTAGCAATAGAGTTCTGATGCTTCATAAAACGTGATATCGCATCTCGCTTCTATGTTTCATGATAGGATATAATATTCATTGCGAAGTGCCACTTATGCCTCGCATACACTTAAAATGAATGTAAATGCGACACTTCATTGCTAGGAAATAGCGTTTGCAGATGTCTACGTATCTAAGCAATTGTGTTCTAATGCTTGTTAAAACGGGATACCGCATCACATTTCTATGTATCATGATAAGATAAAATATTCATTGCGAAGTGTCATGTATACATCGTACTCACTTCAAAAGAATGCAATTGCGACACTTCCTTGCTTGGAAATAACGTTTGCAGATGTCCACGTATCGAAGCAATAGAGTTCTAATGCTTCTTAAAAGGCGATGTCGCATCTCATTTCTATGTTTCATGATAAGATATAATGTTCGTTGTGGAGTGTTGTATATACCTCGTATTCACTTCAAAATATGTAAATGCGACACTTCCTTGCCTTTAAGTAGCGTTTGCAGATGTCTACGTATCGCAGGAATAGTGTTCTAAGCCTTCTTAAAACGCGAAATCGCATCTCATTTCTATGTCTCATGATAAGATATAATACAAATTGTGGAGTATTATGTGTACCTGGTAGTCACTTCAAAAGAATGTAAATGCGACACTACCTTGCTAGGAAATAGCCTTTGCAGATGTCTATATATCGAAGCAATAGAGTTCTAATGCTTCTTAAATAGCGATATCGCTCCTAATTTCTGTTTTATGAGAAGATATAATATTCATTGCGAAGTGTCATGTATACCTCGTATTCACTTCAAATGCATGTAAATGCGACACATCCTTGCTAGGAATATATCGAAGCATTAGAGTTCTAATGCTTCTTAAAACGCGAAATCGCATCTCATTTCTGTGTCTCATGATAAGATATAATATTCATTGTGGAGTGTTATGTATACCTCGTATTCACTTCTAAAGATTGTAAATGCGACACTTCCTTGCTAGGAAATTGCTTTTGCAGATGTCTACGTATCGTAGCAAAGGTGTTCTAATGCTTCTTAAAAGGCGAAAACGATCCTCATCTTTTGGTTTCATGATAAGATATAATATTCATTGTGGAGTGTTATGTCTACTTCGTAGTCACCTCAAAAGAATGTAAATGGTTCACTTCATTGCTAGGAAATAGCATTGGCAGATGTCTACGTATCGTAGCATTGGAATTCTAGTGCTTCTCAAAACGCGATATCGCATCTCATTTCCATGTTTTATGATAAGATATAATATTCATTGCGAAGTGTCATGTATACCACGTATTGACTTCAAAAAAATGTAAATGCGATACTTCCTTGCTGGGAAATAGCGTTTCCAGATGTCTACGTATCGAAACAATACAGTTCTAATGCTTCGTAAAACGTGATGTCGCATCTCAGTTCTATGTTTCGTGATAAGATATAATATTAATTGCGAAGTGTCATGTATACCTCGTATTCACACCAAAAGAATGTAAATGCGACACTTCCTTGCTAGGAAATAGCGTTTGCAGATGTCGTAGCAATAGAGTTCTAATGCTTCTAAAAACGAGATGTCGCATCTCATTTCTATGTTTCACGATAAGATATAATATTCATTGCGAATTCTCATGTATACCTAGTATTCACTTCAAAAGAATGTAAATGCGACACTTCCTTGCTAGGAAATAGCGTTTGCAGGTGTTTACGTATCGTAGCAATAGAGATCTAATCCTTCTCAAAACGTGATATCGCATCTCATTTCTATGTTTCATGATGAGATATAATAATCATTGCGAAGTTACATGTATACCTCGTATTCACTTCAAGAGAGCGTAAATGCGACACTTCCTTGCTAGGAAATAGCGCTTGCAAATGTCTACGTATCGTAGCAATAGAGTTCTAACGATTCTTAATTCGCCATATCGCATCTCATTAATATGTTTCATGATAAGATATAATATTCATTGCGAAGTGTCATGTATACCACGTATTCACTTCAAAAGAATGTAAATGCGACACTTCCTTGCTAGGAAATAGCGTTTGCAGATGTCTACGTATCGTAGCAATGGAGTTCTAATGCTTCTTATATCGCGTCATCGCATCTCAAATCTATGTTTCACGATAAGATATAATATACATTGTGGAGTATTATGTATACCTCGTATTCACCTCAAAAGTATGCAAATGCAACACTTTCTTGCTAGGAAATAGCGTTTGCAGATGTCTGCGCATCGTAGTATTAGATTTCTATTGCATCTCAAAACGCGATATCGCATCTCATTTCTATGTTTCATGATAAGATATAATATATATTGCGAAGTGTCACGTATACATCGCACACACTTCAAATGAATGTGATTGCGACACTTCCTTGCTAGGAAATAGCGTTTGCAGATGTCTACGTTTCGTAGCAATAGAGTTCTAAAGCTTCTTAAAACGCGATATCACATCACATTTCTATGTTTCATGACAAGATATAATATTTATTGCGAAGTGTCACGTATAGATCGCATACACTTCAAATGAATGTAAATGCGACACTTCCTTGCTAGGATATAGCGTTTGCAGATGTCTACGTATCGAAGCAAAAGAGTTCTAAAGCTTCTTAAAACGAGACATCGCATCCCATTCCTATGTTTCATGGTAAGATATATTATTCATTGCGAAGTATCACGTATACCTCGCATACACTTCAAATGAATGTAATTGCGACACTTCCTTGCTAGGAAATAACGTTTGCAGATGAATACGTATCGAAGCAATAAATTTCTAATGCATCTTATATCGCGATATCGCATCTCATATCTATGTTTCGTGATAATATATAATATTCGTTGTGCAATGTTATGTATACCTCGCATTCACTTCAAAAGTATATAAAAGCGACACTTCCTTGCTAGGAAATAGCGTTTGCAGATGTCTACGTATCGAAGCAATAAAGTTCTAATGCATCTTATATCGCGATATCGCATCTCAATTCTATGTTTCATGATAATATATAATATTCATTGTGCAATGTTATGTATACCTCGCATTCACTTCAAAAGAATGTAAATGCGACACGTCCTTGCCATGAAATAGCGTTTGTAGATGTCTACGTATCATAGCAATAGATTTCTAATGCTTCTTGCAACGGGATATCGCATCTCATTTCTATGTTTCTTGATAAGATATAATATTAATTGCGAAGTGTCATGTATACCTTGTATTCACGTCAGAAGAATGTAAATGCGACACTTCCTTGCTAGGAAATCGCGTTTGCAGATGTCTACGTATCGTAGCAATCGTGTTATATTGCTTCTCATAACGAGATATCGCATCTCATTTCTCTGTTTCATGATAACATATAATATTCATTGCGAAGTTTCATGTATTCCTCGTATTCATTTCAAATGACTGTAATTGCGACACTTCCTTGCTAGGAAATAGCGTTAGCAGATGTCTACGTATCGAAGCAATAGAGTTTTAATGCTTCTTGAAACGGGATATCGCATCTCATTTCTATGCTTCATGATGAGATATAATATTCATTGTGAAGTTTCATGTATTGCTCGTATTCACTTCAAATGAATGTCAATGCGACACTTCCTTGCTAGGAAATAGAGTTTGCAGATGTCTACGTATCGCAGCAAGCGTGTTATAATGCTTCTTAAAACGAGATATCGCTTCTCATTTCTATGTTTCATGACAACATATAATATTCATTGTGCAATGTTATGTATACCTCGCATTCACTTCAAAAGAATATAAATGAGACACTTCCTTGCTAGGAAATAGCGATTGGAGATGTCTACGTATCGAAGCAATAGAGTTCTAATGCTTCTTGAAACGGGATATCGCATCTCATTTCTATGTTTCATGATAAGATATAATATTAATTGCGAAGTGTCATGTATACCTTGTATTCACTTCAGAAGAATGTAAATGCGACACTTCCTTGCTAGCAAATAACGTTTGCAGATGTCTACGTATCGTAGCAAGCGTGTCATAGTGATTCTTAAAACGAGATATCGCATCTCATTTCTATGTTTCATGATAAGATATAATATTAATTGCGAAGTGTCACGTATACCTCGCATACACTTCAAATGAATGTAAATGCGACACTTCCTTGCTAGGAAATAGCGATTGCAGATGTCTACGTATCGAGGCAATAGAGTTCTAATGCTTCCTTGAACGGGATATCGAATCTCATTACTGTGTTTCATGATAAGATATAATATTCATTGCGAAGTTTCATGTATTCCTCGTATTCATTTCAAATGAATGTAATTGCGACACTTCCTTGCTAGGAAATAGCGTTAGCAGATGTCTACGTATCGAAGCAATAGAGTTCTAATGCTTCTTGAAACGGGATATCGCTTCTCATTTCTATGTTTCATGACAACATATAATATTCATTGCGAAGTGTTATGTATACCTTTTATTCACTTCAGAAGAATGTAAATGCGACACTTCCTTGCTAGCAAAAAACGTTTGCAGATGTATACGTATCGTAGCAATAGAGTTCTAATGCTTCTTAAAACGAGATATCGCTTCTGATTTCTATGTTTCATGATAAGATATAATATTTATTGCGAGGTGTCACGTATACATCGCATACACTTCAAATGAATGTAAATGCGACACTTCCTTGCTAGGAAATAGAGTTTGCAGATATCTACGTATCGAAGCATTAAAGTTCTAATGCATCTTACATCGCGATATCGCATTTCATTTCCATGTTTCATGATAATATATAATATTCATTGTGCAATGTTATTTATACCTCGCATTCACTTCAAAAGAATGTAAATGCGACACTTCCGTGCTAGGAAATATCGTTTGCAGATTTCTGCGTATCGTAGCATTAGATTTCTATTGCATCTCAAAACGCAATATCGCATATCATTTCTATGTTTCATGATAAGATATAATATTCATTGCGAAGTTTCATGTATTCCTCGTATTCACTTCAAAAGAATGTAAATGCGACACTTCCTTGCTAGGAAATAGCGTTTGCAGACGTCTACGTATCGAAGCAATAGAGTTCTAATGCTTCTTGAAACGGTATATCGCATCTCATTTCTATGCTTCATGATAAGATATAATATTCGTTACGAAGTTTCATGTATTCCTCGTATTCTCTTCAAATGAATGTAAATGCGACACTTCCTTGCTAGGAAATAGAGTTTGCAGATGTCTACGTATCGTAGCAAGCGTGTTATAATGCTTCTTAAAACGAGATATCGCATCTCATTTCTATGTTTCATGACAACATATAATATTCATTGCGAAGTGTTATGTATACCTCGCATACACTTCAAATGAATGTAAATGCGACACTTCCTTGCTAGGAAATAGCGATTGCAGATGTCTACGTATCGAAGCAATAGAGTTCTAATGCTTCTTGAAACGGGATATCGCATCTCATTTCTTTGTTTCATGATAAGATAAAATATTCACTGCGAAGTTTCATGTATTCCTCGTATTCACTTCAAATGAGTGTAAATGCGACACTTCCTTGCTGGGAAATAGAGTTTGCAGATGTCTACGTATCGAAGCAATAAATTTCTAATGCATCTTACATCGCGATATCGCATCTCATTTCTATGATTCATGATAATATATAATATTCATTGTGCAATGTTATGTATACCTCGCATTCACTTCAAAAGAATGTAAATGCGACACTTCCTTGCTAGGAAATAGCGTTTGCAGATTTCTGCGTATCGTAGCATTAGATTTCTATTGCATCTCAAAACGCAATATCGCATCTCATTTCTATGTTTCATGATAAGATATAATATTTATTGCGAAGTGTCACGTATACATCGCATACACTTCAAATGAATGTAAATGCGACACTTCCTTGCTAGGAAATAGCGTTTGCAGACGTCTACGTATCGAAGCAATAGAGTTCTAATGCTTCTTCAAGCGGGATATCGCAACTCATTTCTATGCTTCATGATAAGAAATAATATTCATTGCGAAGTTTCATGTATTCCTCGTATTCACTTCAAATGAATGTAAATGCGACACTTCCTTGCTAGGAAATAGCGTTTGCAGACGTCTATGTATCGTAGCAAGCCTGTTATAATGCTTCTTAAAACGAGATATCGCATCTCATTTCTATGTTTCATGACAACATATAATATTCATTGCGAAGTGTTATGTATACCTCGCATACACTTCAAATGAATGTAAACGCGACACTTCCTTGCTAGGAAATAGCGATTGTAGATGTCTACGTATCGAAGCAAGAGAGTTCTAATGCTACTTAAAACGAGATATCGCTTCTCATTTCTATGTTTCATGATAAGATATAATATTTATTGCGAAGTGTCACGTATACATCGCATACACTTCAAATGAATGTAAATGCGACACTTCCTTGCTAGGAAATAGAGTTTGCAGATATCTAAGTATCGAAGCATTAAAGTTCTAATGCATCTTACATCGCGATATCGCATTTCATTTCCATGTTTCATGATAATATATAATATTCATTGTGCAATGTTATTTATAACTCGCATTCACTTCAAAAGAATGCAAATATGACACTTCCGTGCTACTAAATAGCGTTGCAGATTTCTGCGTATCGTAGCACTAAATTTCTATTGCATCTCAAAACGCAATATCGCATATCATTTCTATGTTTCATGATAAGATATAATATTTATTGCGAAGTGTCACGTATACATCGCATACACTTCAAATGAATGTAAATGCGACACTTCCTTGCTGGGAAATAGAGTTTGCAGATGTCTACGTATCGAAGCAATAAATTTCTAATGCATCTTACATCGCGATATCGCATCTCATTTCTATGATTCATGATAATATATAATATTCATTGTGCAATGTTATGTATACCTCGCATTCACTTCAAAAGAATGTAAATGCGACACTTCCTTGCTAGGAAATAGCGTTTGCAGATTTCTGCGTATCGTAGCATTAGAATTCTATTGCATCTCAAAACGCAATATCGCATCTCATTTCTATGTTTCATGATAAGATATAATATTTATTGCGAAGTGTCACGTATACATCGCATACACTTCAAATGAATGTAAATGCGACACTTCCTTGCTAGGAAATAGAGTTTGCAGATGTCTACGTATCGTAGCAAGCGTGTTATAATGCTTCTTAAAACGAGATATCGCATCTCATTTCTATGTTTCATGACAACATATAATATTCATTGCGAAGTGTTATGTATACCTCGCATACACTTCAAATGAATGTAAATGCGACACTTCCTTGCTAGGAAATAGCGATTGCAGATGTATACGTATCGAAGCAACAGAGTTCTAATGCTTCTTGAAACGGGATATCGCATCTCATTTCTATGTTTCATGATAAGATAAAATATTCACTGCGAAGTTTCATGTATTCCTCGTATTCACTTCAAATGAGTGTAAATGCGACACTTCCTTGCTGGGAAATAGAGTTTGCAGATGTCTACGTATCGAAGCAATAAAGTTCTAATGCATCTTACATCGCGATATCGCATCTCATTTCTATGATTCATGATAATATATAATATTCATTGTGCAATGTTATGTATACCTCGCATTCACTTCAAAAGAATGTAAATGCGACACTTCCTTGCTAGGAAATAGCGTTTGCAGATTTCTGCGTATCATAGCATTAGATTTCTATTGCATCTCAAAACGCAATATCGCATCTCATTTCTACGTTTCATGATAAGATATAATATTTATTGCGAAGTGTCACGTATACATCGCATACACTTCAAATGAATGTAAATGCGACACTTCCTTGCTAGGAAATAGAGTTTGCAGATGTCTACGTGTCGTAGCAAGCGTGTCATAATGATTCTTAAAACGAGATATCGCATCTCATTTCTATGTTACATGATAAGATATAATATGCATTGCGAAGAGACATGTGTTCCTCGTCTTCACTTCAAATGAATGTAAATGCGACACTTCCTTGCTAGGAAATAGCGATTGCAGATGTCTACGTATCGAAGCAATAGGTTTCTAATGCGTCTTAAAACGGGATATCGCATTTCATTTCCATGCTTCATGATAAGATATAATGTTAATTGCGAAGTGTCATGTATACTTCGCATACACTTCAAATGAATGTAAGTGCGACAGTTCCTTGCTAGGAAATAGCGTTTGCAGATGTCTACATATCGTAGCAACAGGGTTCTAATGTTTCGAAAAACGCGATATCGCATTCCATTTATATGTTTCATGGTAAGATAAAATAATCACTGCGATGTGTCACTTATACCTCGCATACACTTCAAATGAATGTAAATGGGTCGCTTCCATCCAAGGAAATAGCGTTTGCAGATCACTACGTTTCGAAGCAGTAGTGCTCTAATGCCTCTTAGAACGGGATATCGCATCTCATTTCTATGATTCATGGTAAAATATAATATTCATTGCGAAGTGTCATGAATACCTCGTACTTACTTCAAAGGAATATAAATGCGACACTTCCTTGCTAGGAAATTGCGTTTCCAGATGTCTACGTATCGAACCAATAGTGTTCCAATGCTTCTGAAAACGAGATGTCGCATCTCATTTCTATGTTTCATGATAAGATATAATATTCATTGCGAAGTGTCATGTATGCCTTGTATTCACTTCAAAAGAATGTAAATGCGACACTTCCTTGCTAGGAAATAGCGTTTGCAGATCACTACGTTTCGAAGCATTAGTGTTCTAATGCTTCTTCGAACGGGATATCGCATCTCATTTCTATGTTTCATGATAAGATATAACATTCATTGCGAATTGACATGCATACCTCGTATTCACTTCAAAAGAATGTAAATGCGACACTTCCTTCCTAGGAAGTAGCGTTTGCAGATGTCTACGAATCGAAGCAATAGAGTTCTAATGCTTCTTAAATCGCGATATCGCATCTCATTTCTATGTTTCATGATAAGATATAATATTCATTGCGAAGATTCATGTATTCTTCGTATTCACTTCAAATGAATGTAAATGCGACACTTCCTTGCTAGGAAATAGCGTTTGCAGATGTCTACGAATCGAAGCAATAGAGTTCTAATGCTTCTTAAAACGATATATCGCATCTCATTCCTATGTTTCATGATAAGATATAATATTCAGTGCGAAGTGTCATGTATTCCTCGTATTCTCTTCAGAGGAATGTAAAGGCGACACTTCCTCGCGATGGAAATACCGATTACAGATGTCCACGTATCGTAGCTATAGAGTTCTGATGCTTGTTACATCGCGATGTCGCATTTCATTACTGTGTTTCGTGATAAGGTACAATATACGTCGTGGAGTGTTATGTATACCTCGTATTCACTTCAAAAGACTGTAACAGCGGCACATCCTTGCTAAGAAATAGCGTTTCCAGATGTCTACGTATCGCAACAATAGAGTTCTAATGCTTCTTAAAACGCGATATCGCATCTCACTTCTATGTGTCATGATGAGATATAATATTCATTGCGAAGTGTCATGTATACCTCATATTCACTTCAAAAGAATGTAAATATGACACTTCCTTGCCAGGAAATAGCGCATCCAAATGTCTACGTATAGAAACAATAGGGTACTAATGCTTCTTAGAACGACACTTCGCTTCTCATTTCTATGTTTCATGAAAGGATATAATATTCATTCCGAAGTGTCATGTAAACCTCGTATTCACTTCAAAAGAGTGTAAATGTGACACTTCCTTGCTAGAAAATAGTGTTTGCAGATGTCTACGTATCGTAGCAATAGGGTTCTAACGCTTCTTAAAACGCGATATCGCATCTCATTTCTATGTGTCATGATGAGATATAATATTCATTGCGAAGTGTCATGTATACCTCGTATTCAATTCAAAAGTATGTAAATGCGATACTTCCTTGCTAGGAAATAGCGTTTTCAGATGTCTACGTATAGAAACAATAGGGTACTAGTGCTTCTTAGAACGAGACTTCGCTTCTCATTTCTATGTTTCATGATAAGATAAAATATTCATTGCAAAGTGTCATGTATACCTCGTATTCACTTCAAAAGAATGTAAATAGGACACTTCCATGCTAGGAAATAGCGTTTGCAGATGTCTACGTATCGTAGCAATGGAGTTCTAATGCTTCTTAAATCGCGATATCGCATCTCATTTCATTGTTTCGTGATGATATAATATTCAATGCAAAGTGTCATGTAAACCTCGTATTCACTTCAAAAGAATGTAAATGCGACACTTCCTTGCTGGGAAATAGAGTTTGCAGATGTCTACTTATCGTAGCAATAGAGTTCTAAAGCTTCTTAAAACGCAATACCGCACCTCACTTCTATGTTTCATGATGATATAATATTCACTGCGATGTGTCATGTATACCTCGTATTCGCTTCGAAAGAATGTAAATGCGACACTTCCTTGCTAGGAAATAGAGTTTGCAGATGTCAACGTATCGTAGCAATAGAGTTCTAACGCTTCTTAAAATGCGATGTAGCATCTCATTTCTATGTCCCATGATAAGATATGGTATCCATTGCCAAGTGTTATGTTTTCCTCGACTACACTTCAAATGAATGTAAATGCGACACTTCCTTGCTAGGAAATAGCGTTTGCAGATTACTACGTATCGTAGCAATAGAGTTCTAACGCTACTTAAAACGCGATATCGCATCTCATTTCTATGTTTCATGATAAGATATAATATTCATTGCGAAGTGGCATGTATACCTCGTATTCGCTTCAAAATAATGCAAACGCGACACTTCTTTGCTGGGAAATAACGTTTGCACATGTCTACGTATCGTAGCAATACAGTTCTAATGCTTCTTAAAACGCGATATCGCATCTCATTTCTATCGTTCATGATAAGATATAATATTCATTGAGAAGTGTCACTTATACCTCGCATACACCTCAAATGAATGTAAATGCGACACTTCCTTGCTAGGAAGTAGCGTTTGCAGTTGTCTATGTATCGAAGCAAGATAGTTCTAATGCTTCTTATAACGGGATATCGCATCTCATTTTTATGTTTCATGTTATGGTATAATACTCATTGCGAAGTGTTATGAATTCCTCGTCTACGCTTCAAATGAATCTAAATGCGACACTTCCTTTCTAGGAAATAGCGTTTCCAAATGTCTGCGTATAGAAGCAATAAAGTTCTAATTTTTCTTAAAACGCCCGGTCGCATATCATTTCTATGTGTCATGATGAGATATAATATTCATTGCGAAGTGTCATGTATACCTCGTATTCACTTGAAAAGAATGTAAATGCGACACTTCCTTGCTAGGAAATAAGGTTTGCAGATGTTTACGTATCGTAGCAATAGAGTTCTAATGCTTCTCAAAACGCGATATCGCATCTTATTCCTATGTTTCATGATAAGGTACAATATTCATTGCGGAGTGTCATGTATACCTCGTATACACTTCAAATGAATGTAAATGCGACACTTCCTTGCTAGGATATAGCGTTTGCAGATGTGTACTTATCTAGGCAATAGAGTTCTAATGCTTCTTAACACATTGAGGACGGGGCGCTGCGCGTTCAACACGCCCTCGCGGTTCGCAGATTTTCGAACGCTCCAAAAACATGCTTGGCATGTGACAGGAAGTGGATACGCATTTCACTTAATTTGCATTTAGTATTTATAAATAATTGTATACATATAGTTCATATATCTGTATATCTGTTTTCATTACATCTATGCGTCATTTCGCTGCTTTTATAGAGGGCTAATTCATAAAATAAATTTTTGTTATCAAGTATCAGTAACAGGTTGATTGAAAATATAGGTAGTACTCAAAAAACTGTTACCTTCCAATTTTAAAACACGAAGTTTGAAATTCTAAAATGCAGATCAATGAAACACTTTATAAGATACGATACGTACGACTATCCGCACAGATCAGCCGGCAATGGCTATTGTCACGTCACGGGTCGCGAAAACTTATCGTTTACCGGGAGCGACACGCAGCCTCGAACGGTTCGGCTCGCGGAATTGCGACGAAGACCGGGTTCTTTCTGGCTCGCGAAACACGTATCAAAAGGCACGAACGCGATAAGAAAATATGACCTTACCTTTGATGTCTTGACAGCTGCTAATATTTAGTACCCTTGTTGCAGGTATCGTCGTCGGCACGGATCGCCCTCAGGTATAGCGCCCTCAGGTGAGGCGTGATTGTCAGCGGGACGAGTACCCAGGTGGGCTGACCTCGGGGATGGATCGGCTCGGTCAAGCGGATCGGCGATGGATGCGGCTGTGCGGGACGGCTGTCCGATCGGCGTGCGGCGGAAGATGAGACGTTGCAGTCGTATATGCACACGGCTGTACCAACGTATCCGCGCACAAATGAACGCAAGAAGTTCTTCCTTCCCGCGCGACGAGTTCGTTTAGTTGTACCGGAATGACGCATTCGAGTCGGTTTCCAAAAGTCCAGATACGGGTCCACTAAACGTCGGTCCGCTCTAGTTTACCGGTCCAGAAATATGGAAAATCGACGAGTGTCCTTGCTCTAGCCTCGCTGTGGGTCGATGCAGCTAAGCGGCGGTCGGCTATAACTGATCGATTACCAAGTTTGACTAAAGTTCGGAGCTTGTGAATGTTCTTGAAGACGCGTGAACTCGTGGAAGACTTCGCAATGAATGAATTTATAATAATAATAAGGCAAGGAATATTTAGAATGATGAGAATTGTAGTACTGGTAAAAATAAAGTATATTCTAAATAAAACTAAGCATACACTGATACTTCCCTATGCTAAAGTTGACTAAGTACTAGGACACGATAATTAGAGTTTAGAATAAGGACTTGAATTGAATTAGAGTTTAAGTTGAAATAGTAAGATTGGATTACGATAAAGGAGTGCTCGCTTGGAGCGAATGGCTCGAACTAGAGATTGGATTTGAGGGAGGTACGCTCGCTTGGAGCGGATGACTCGTATTGACCATCAGCTCGCGGGCCCGCGACCTCCTCGGATCGCGGGGCGCGCGAGTCGCAGGTCCCCAGAGTGGGGCGGACGCTCGGCCCACGGAGTGGTGTGGACGATCGTGGTAGGGCGCGCGCGTTAGGCGTGAGCCGCGCGCGTCGGGCGCTTCGCTTACTTCTTATTACGATTAATTATGATCTTAAAAATTAGAATAACACATGAAACGCCTTATGCTAGGTTGTGTGTGTTGTGTCGTGTGCGTACATGGAGTGTCGTGTGCTTAAGTTATAGGATTCGCTTAATTATAATTATAATGGTATGAAAAGTATGGGTACGGGAGCGTAACGGCGGGCGACCCTTCCTGATACGTGGAATGGTCCTCGTGCGGAGGCTGTGGCTCGGTCGTGCTCCAGCTGTCTGGAAGGCACGCGTCGTAGCGCGGTCGTGTGGCCCAACTCCTGGTTGCGGGGGTGGCTGCCTTAGCTCGGCGATCGCATACACGGTGAGCTCGTCTTTGAGGTGGCGACAGGCGATGCGTGTGGCTCTGCCGGGCGGTGAAGGAGGTACCGCGAGGTTCGGCGGACGTTACACAATAATGACTGTTTTTTCTTAAATTTAAGGAATGATTCAGTTGTTTCGCTTTGGTTTCGGAATGCGAGAGACATCGATACCATCGTAACGTAACAGAAACATTTGCAGCTCCTTGCTCAGTTGCCGACTGAATAAAAAAATCGTGAAAACGAGATATATCGTGACCCGTTCGCAACGTTTAGTTTTCTAAAAACGAGATACCTCGTCACCCGTCAGCAATGTGTTAAAACGCGATATCGCATCTCATTTCTATGTTTCATGTTAAGATATAATATTCATTGCGTAGTGTCATGCATACCTCGCATACACTTCAAATGAATGTAATAGCGACACTTCCTAGCTAGGAAATCGTGTTTCCAGATGTCTACGTATCGCAACAATAGAGTTCTAATGCTTCCTAAAACGCGATATCGCATCAAACTTCTATGTTTCATAATAAGATATAATATTCAGTGCGAAGTATCATGCATACCTCGTATTTCTCTCAGAGGAATGAAAAGGCGACACTTCCTTGCTAGGAAATACCGATTGCAGATGTCTACGTATCGTGGCTATAGAATTCTGATGCTTCTTAAATCGCGATATCGCATCTCATTTCTATGTTTCGTGATAAGGTATAATATTTATTGTGGAATGTTATGTATTCCTCGTTTTCACTTCAAAAGAATGTAAATGCGACACTTCCTTGCTATTAAATAGCGTTTGCAGATGTCTACGTATCGAAGCAATAGAGATCCAATGCTTCTTAAAACGCGAAATCGCATCTCATTTCAATGTTTCATGATAAGATATAATATTCATTGCGAAGTGTCATGTACACCTCGCATACACTTCAAACGACTGTAAATGCGACACTTCCTTCCTAGGAAATAGCGTTGGCAGATGTCTACGTGTCGAAGCAATAGAGTTCTAATGCTTCTTAAAACGAGATATCGCATCACATTTCTATGTTTTACGAAAAGATATAATATTGATTGCGAAGTGTCACGTATACCTCGTATTCACTTCAAAATAATGTAAATGCGACACTTCCTTGCTAGGAAATAGCGTTTGCAGATGTCTACGTATCGTAGCATTGGATTTCTAATGCTTCTCAAAACACGATATCGCATCTCACTTCTATGTTTCATGATAAGATATAATATTCATTGCGAAATGTCCTGTATACCACGCATACACTTCAAATGAATGTAAATGCGACTCTTCCTTGCTAGGAAGTAGCGTTTGCAGATGTCTACGTATCGAAGCAATAGATTTCTAATGCTTCCTAAAACGCGATATCGCATCAAACTTCTATGTTTCATAATAAGATATAATATTCAGTGCGAAGTATCATGCATACCTCGTATTTCTCTCAGAGGAATGAAAAGGCGACACTTCCTTGCTAGGAAATACCGATTGCAGATGTCTACGTATCGTGGCTATAGAATTCTGATGCTTCTTAAATCGCGATATCGCATCTCATTTCTATGTTTCGTGATAAGGTATAATATTTATTGTGGAATGTTATGTATTCCTCGTTTTCACTTCAAAAGAATGTAAATGCGACACTTCCTTGCTATTAAATAGCGTTTGCAGATGTCTACGTATCGAAGCAACAGAGATCCAATGCTTCTTAAAACGCGAAATCGCATCTCATTTCAATGTTTCATGATAAGATATAATATTCATTGCGAAGTGTCATGTACACCTCGCATACACTTCAAACGACTGTAAATGCGACACTTCCTTCCTAGGAAATAGCGTTGGCAGATGTCTACGTGTCGAAGCAATAGAGTTCTAATGCTTCTTAAAACGAGATATCGCATCACATTTCTATGTTTTACGAAAAGATATAATATTGATTGCGAAGTGTCACGTATACCTCGTATTCACTTCAAAATAATGTAAATGCGACACTTCCTTGCTAGGAAATAGCGTTTGCAGATGTCTACGTATCGTAGCATTGGATTTCTAATGCTTCTCAAAACACGATATCGCATCTCATTTCTATGTTTCATGATAAGATATAATATTCATTGCGAAATGTCCTGTATACCACGCATACACTTCAAATGAATGTAAATGCGACTCTTCCTTGCTAGGAAGTAGCGTTTGCAGATGTCTACGTATCGAAGCAATAGATTTCTAATGCTTCTTAAATCGCGATATTGCAACACACTTCTAAGTTTCATGATAAGATATAATATTCATTGTGCAGTGCTCTGTATATCTCGTCTACACTTCAAATGAATGTAAATGCGACACTTCCCTCCTAGGAACTAGCGTTTGCAGATGTCTACGTATCGAGGCAATAGTGTGCTAATGCTTCTTAAAGCGACATATCGCACCACACTTCTATGTTTCATGACAAGATATAATATACATTGCCAAGTGTCATGTACACCTCGTATTCCTTTCAAAAAAATGTAAGTGCGACACTTCCATGCTAGCAAGTAGCGTTTGCAGATGTCTACGTATCGAGCAATAGGATTCTAATGCTTCTGAAATCGCAATATCGCATCTCATTTCTATGTTTCATGATAAGATATAATATATATCGTGCAGTGTTATGTATACCTCGTATACACTTTAAATGAATGTAAATGCGACACTTCCTTGCTAGGATATAGAGATGGCAGATGTCTACGTATCGAAACAATAGAGTTCTAATGCTTAAAACGGGACACCGCATGTCATTTCTATGTTTCATGATAAGATATAATATTAATTGCGAAGTGTCATGGATACCTCGTATTCACTTAAAAAGAATGTAAATGCGACACATCCTTGCTAGGAAATAGCGTTTGCAGATGTCTCCGTATCGAAGGAATGGGGTTCTAACGCTTCCTAAAACACAATATCGCATCTCATTTCTATGCTTCATGATAATATATAATATTTATTGCGAAGTTTCATGTATACCTCGTATTCACATAAAAAGAATGTAAATGACCGACACTTCTTGGCTAGGAAATATCCGTTTGCAGATATCTCCGTATCGTAGCAATAGAGTTCTAATGCCTCTTAAATCGCGATATCGCATCTCATTCCTATGTTTCATGATAAGATATAATATTCATTGCGAAGTGTCATGTATACCTCGCATACACATCAAATGAATGTAAATGCGACACATCCTTGCTAGGAAATAGCGTTTGCAGATGTCTATGTATCGTAGCAATAGAGTTCTAGTGCTTCTTAAAACGCGATATCGCATCTCATTTCTATGTTTCATGATAAGTTATAATATTCATTGCGAAGTGTCATGTATACCTCGTATTCTCTCCAAAAGAATGTAAATACGACACTTCCTTGCTAGGAAATACCGTTTGCAGATATCTACGCGTCGTAGCAATAGAGTTCTAATGCTTCTTAAATCGCGATATCGCATCTCAATTCTATGTTTCATGATAACATATAATATTCATTGCGGAGTGTCATGTGTACTTCGTATTCACTTCAAAAGAATGTAAATGCGACACTTCCTTGCTTGGAAGTAGCGTTCTCAGATGTCTACGTATCGAAGCAATCGAATTCTAATCCTTCTTAAATCGCGATATCGCATCTCATTTCTATGTTTCATGAAAAGATATAATATTTATTGCGAAGTGTCCCGTATACATCGCATACACTCCAAATGAATGTAAATGCGACAGTTCCTTGCTAGGAAATAGCGTTTGCAGACGTCTACGTATCGAAGCAATAGAGTTCTAATGCTTCTTGAATCGGAATATCGCATCTCATTTCTATGCTTCATGATAAGAAATAATATTCATTGCGAAGTTTCATGTATTCTTCGTATTCACTTCAAATGAATGTAAATGCGACACTTCCTTGCTAGGAAATAGAGTTTGCAGATGTCTACGTATCGTAGCAAGCGTGTTATAATGCTTCTTATAACGAGATATCGCATTTCATTTCTATGTGTCGTGACAACATATAATATTCATTGCGAAGTGTTATGTATACCTCGCATACACTTCAAATGAATGTAAATGCGACACTTCCTTGCTAGGAAATAGCGTTTGCAGATGTCTACGAATCGAAGCAAAAGAGTTCTAATGCTCCTTAGAACGAGATACCGCATCTCATTCCTATGTTTCATGGTACGATATATTATTCATTGCGAAGTATCACGTATACCTCGCATACACTTCAAATGAATGTAAATGCGACACTCCCTTGCTAGCAAATAACGTTTGCAGATGTCTACGTATCGTAGCAAGCGTGTCATAATGATTCTTAAAACGAGATATCGCATCTCATTTCTATGTTTCATGATAACATATAATATTCATTGCGAAGTGTTATGTATACCTCGCATACACTTCAAATGAATGTAAATGCGACACTTCCTTGCTAGGATATAGCGTTTGCAGATGTCTTCGTATCGTAGCAATAGAGTTCTTATGCTTCTTATATCGCAAGATCAAATCTCATATCTATGTTTCACGATAAGATATAATATTCATTGTGGAGTGTTATGTATACCTCGTACTCACCTCAAATGAATGTAAATGCGACACTTCCTTGCTAGGAAATAGCGTTTGCAGATGTCTAGGTATCGAAGCAATAGAGTTCTAATGCTGCTTAATTCGCGATATCGCATCTCATTTCTATGTTTCATGATAAGATATAATATTCATTGTGCAGTGATATGTATACCTCGCATACACTTCAAATGAATGTAAATGCGACACTTCCTTGCTGGGAAGTTACGTTTGCAGATGTCTACGTATCGAAGCAATAGTGTTCTAATGCTTCTTAAAACGTGAAATCTCATCTCTTTTCTATGTCTCGTGATAAGATATAATATACATTGTGCAGTGTCATGTATACCTCGTATTCACCTCAAAAGGATGTAAATGCGACACTTCCTTGCTTTGAAATTGCGTTTGCAGATGTCTACGTATCGCACCAATAGTGTTCTAATGCTTTTTAAATTGCGATATCGCATCTCATTTCTATGTTTCTTGATAAGATATAATATTCATTGTGGAGTGTTATGTATGAAGCGTATTTACTTCAACAGAATGTAAATGCGGCACTTCCTTGCTAGGAAATAGCGTTTGCAGATGTCTACGTATCGAAGCAATAGATTTATAATGCTTTTTAAAACGCGACATCGCATCTCATTTCTGTGTTTCATGATAAGATATAATATTCATTGCGAAGTGTCTTGTATACCTCGTATTCACTTCCAACGAATGTAAATGCGACATTTCCATCCTAGGAAATAGCGTTTGCAGATATCTACGTATCGTGGCAATAGAGTTATTATGCTTTTTAAAACGCGATATCGCATCTCATTTCAATGTTTCATGATAAGATAAAATATTCGTTGCGAAGTGTCATGTATACCACGAATTCACTTCAGAAGAATGTAAAGGCGACTCCTCCTTGCTAGAAGATAGCGTTTCCAGATCACTACGTATCGCAGCAATAGATTTCTAATGCTTCTTAAAACGCCATATCGCATCTCATTTCTATGTTTCATGATAAGATATAATATTCATTGCGGAGTGTCATGTATACCTGGCATTCACTTCAAAGGAATGTAAATGCGACACCTCCTTCCTAGGAAATAGCTTTTGCAGATGTCTACGTATCGTAGCAATAGAGTTCTACCGCTTCATAAAACGCGATATCGCATCCCATTTCTATGTTTCATGATAAGATATAATATTCATTGTGGAGTGCTTCGTATACCTCGTATTCACTTCAAAAGAATGTCAATGCGACACTTCCATTCTAGCAAATAGCGTATCCAGATGTCTACGTATCGAAGCAACAGTGTTCTAATGCTACTTTAAACGCGATATCGCATTTCATTTCTATGTCTCATGATAAGATATAATATTCATTGTGCAGTGTTATGTATACCTCGTATTCACATCAAAAGAATGTAATAGGGACACTTCCTAGCTAAGAAATGGCGTTTCCAGATGTCTACGTATTTCAAAAATAGAGTTCTAATGCCTCTTAAAACGAGATGTCGCAACTCATTTCTATGTTTCGTGATCAGGTATAATATTCAATGTGGATTGTTATGTATTCCTCGTATTCACTTCAAAACAATGTAAATGCGACACTTCCTAGCTAGGAAATAGCGTTTGCAGATGTCCACGTATCGTAGCAATAGAGTTCTACTGCTTCTTAAAACGCGATATCGCATCTCATTTCTGTTTCATGATAAGATATAATTTTCACTTCGACATGTCATGTATACCTCGTACTCATTTCAAAAGCATGTAAATGCGACACTTCCTTGCTAGGAAATAGCGTTTTCAGATGTCTCCATATCGAAGCAAAAGGGGTTCTAATGCTTCTTAAACCTCGATATCGCATCTCATTTCTATGTTTCGTGATAAGATATAATATTCGTTGCGAATGGTTATGCATATCTCGTCTACTCTTAAAAAGAATGTAAATGCGACACTTCCTTGCTAGGAAGTAGCGTTTCCTGATATCCACGTATCGAAGCAATAGAGTTCTAATGTTACTTAAAACGGGATATCGCATCTCATTTCTATGTTCCATGATAAAATATAATACTCATTGCAAAGTGTCATGTATACCTGGCATTCACATCAAAGGAATGTAAATGCGACACTTCCTTCCTAGGAAATAGAGTTAGCAGATATCTACGTATCGTAGCAATAGAGTTCTACCGCTTCATGAAACGCGATATCGCATCCCATTTCTATGTTTCATGATAAGATATAATATTCATTGTGGAGTGCTTCGTATACCTCGTATTCACTTCAAAAGAATGTCAATGCGACACTTCCTTGCTAGGAAATAGCGTTTGCAGATTTCTGCGTATCGTAGCATTAGGTTTCTATTGCATCTCAAAACGCGATATCGCATCTCATTTCTATGTCTCATGATAAGATATAATATTCATTGTGCAGTGTTATGTATACCTCGTATTCACTTCAAAAGAATGTAATAGGGACACTTCCTAGCTAAGAAATGGCGTTTCCAGATGTCTACGTATCGCAACAATGGAGTTCCAATGCCTCTTAAAACGAGATGTCGCAACTCATTTCTATGTTTCGTGATCAGGTATAATATACATTGTGGATTGTCATGTATTCCTCGTATTCACATCAAAAGAATGTAAATGCGACACTTCCTTGCTAGGAAATAGCGTTTGCAGATGTCCACGTATCGTAGCAATGGAGTTCTGACGCTTCTTAAATCGCGATATCGGATCTCATTTCCATGATTCATGATAAGATATAATATTCATTGTGGAGTGTTATGTTAACCTCGTATTCACTTCAAAAGAATGTAAATGCGACACTTCCTTGCTAGGAAATAGCGTTGGCAGATGTCTGCGTATCGAAGAAATTGAGTTCTAATGCATCATATATCGCGACATCGCATCTCATTTCTATGTTTCATGATACGATATAATATTCATTGCGAAGTGCCATGTATACATCGTATTCACTTCAAATGAATGTAAATGCGACACTTCCATGCTAGGATATAGCGTTTGCAGATGTCTACGTATCGTAGCAATAGAGTTCTGGTGCTTCTTAAATCGCGATATCGCATCTCATTTCTATGTTTCATGATAGGATATAATATGCATTGCGAAGTGTCATGTATACCTCGTATTCAGTACAAAATAGTGTAAATGCGACACTTCCTTGCTAGGAAATAGCGTTTGCAAATGTCTACGTATCGTCGCAATTGAGATCTAATGCTTCTCAAAACGCGATATTGCATCTCATTTCTATGAATCATGATAAGATGTAATATTCATTGCGAAGTTTCTTGTATACCTCGCTTACACTTCAAATTAATGTAAATGCGACACTTCCTTGCAAGGAAATAGCGATGGCAGATGTCTACGTATCGAAGCAACAGATTTCTAATGCTTCTTAAATCGCGATATCGCATCTCATTTCTTTGTTTCATGATAAGATATAATATTCATTGCGAAGTGTCTTGTCTACCTCGCATACACTTCAAATGAATGTAAACGCGACACTCCCTTGCTAGGAAATAGCGTTTGCAGATGTCTACGTATAGAAGCAATAGAGTCCTAATGCTGCTTAAATCGCGATATCGCATCTCATTTCTATGTTTCATTATAATATATAATATTTATTGCGAAGTGTCTTGTATACCTCGCATACACTTCAAATGAATGTAAATGCGACACTTCCTTCCTAGGAAATAGCGTTGGCAGATGTCTACGTATCGAAGCAATAGAGATCTACTGCTTCTTAAATCGCAATATCGCATCTCATTTCTATGTTTCATGATCAGATATAATATTCATTGTGGAGTGTTATGTATACCTCGTATTCACGTCAAAAGAATGTAAATGCGACACTTCCTTGCTAGGAAATAGCGTTGGCAGATGTCTACGTATCGAAGCATTAGAGTTCTAATGCACCTTAAAACGCCATATCGCATCTCATTTCTATGCTTCATGATAAGATATAACATTCATTGTGCAGTGTTATGCATACCCCGTATCACATCAAAAGTATGTAAATGCGACACTTCCTTGCTAGGAAATAGCGTTTGCAGAAGTCTACGTATCGTAGCAAAAGGGTTCTAATGCTTCTTAAATCTCGATATCGCATGTCACTTCTATGTCTCATGACAAGATATAGTATTCATTGCGAAGTGTCTTGTATACCTCCCATACACTTCAAATGAATGTAAATGCGACACTTCCTTGCCAGGAAATGGCTATGGCAGATGTCTAAATATCGAAGCAACAGAGTTCTAATGCTTCTTAAAACGAGATATCGAATTTCATTTCTATGTTTTATGATAAGATATTATATTCATTGTGCAGTGTTATGTATACCTCGTATTCACTTTAATAGAATCTAAATGCGACACATCCATGCTGGGAAATAGCGTTTGCAGATGTCTACGTACCGTAGCATTAGAGTTCTAATCCTTCTTAGAACGCGAAATCGCTCCTTATTTCTATGTTTCAAGATTAGATATAATATTCATTGTGGAGTGTTATGTATACCTCGTACTCACTTCAATAGAATGTAAATGCGACACTTCCTTGCTGGGAAATAGCGTTTGCAGATGTCTACGTGTCGTAGCAATTGAGTTCTCATGCTTCTTAAAACATGATATCGCATCTCATTACTATGTATCATGATAAGATATAATGTGCATTGCGAAGCGTCACTTACACCTCGTATAGACTTCAAATGAGTGTAAATGCGGCAGTTCCTTGCTAGGAAGTAGCGTTTGCAAATACCTACGTATCGAAGCAATAGAGTTCTAATGCTTCTTAAATCGCGATATCGCACCTCACTTCTACGTTCCATGATAAGATGTAATATTCACTGTGCAGTGTTATGTATATCTCGTCTACGCTTCAAGTGAATGTAAATGCGACACTTCCTTGCTTGGAAATAGCGTTTGCAGATGTCTACGTATCGTAGATATATAGTTCTAATGCTTCTTAATACGAGATATCGCATCTCATTCATATGTTTCATGAGAAGGTATAATATTCATTGCGAAGTGTCATGTACACCTCGTATTCACGTCAAAGGAATGTAAATGCGACACTTCCTTGCTAGGAAATAGCGTTTGGAGATGTCTACGTATAGAAGCAATAGAGTTCTAATGCTTCTGAAATCGTCGTATCGCATCTCATTTCTATGTTTTATGATAACATATAATATTCATTGTGGAGTGTTATGTATACATCGTATTCACCTCTACAGAATGTAAATGCAACACTCCCTTACTTGGAAATAACGTCTGCGGATATCTACGTATCATAGCAATAGAGTTCTAATGCTTCTTAAATCGCGATATCGCATCTCATTTCTATGTTTCATGATAAGATATAAAATTCATTGCCAAGTTTCATGTACACCTCGTATTCACTTCAAACGAATGTAAATGCGACACTTCCTTCCTAGGAAATAGCGTTTGCAGATGTCTACGTATCGTAGCAATGGACTTCTAATGCTTCTTAAAACGCGATATCGCATCCCATTTCTATGTTTCATAATGAGATATAATATTCATTGCGAAGTGTCACTTATACCTCGCATACACTTCAAATGAATGTAAATGCGACACTTCCGTGCTAGGAAATAGCCTTTGCACATGACTACGTATCGTAGATATATAGCTCTAATGCTTCTTAATACGAGATATCGCATCTCATTCCTATGTTTCATGAGAAGGTATAATATTCATTGCGAAGTGTCATGTACACCTCGTATTCACGTCAAAGGAATGTAAATGCGACACTTCCTTGCTAGGAAATAGCGTTTGGAGATGTCTACGTGTCGAAGCAATAGAGTTCTAATGCTTCTGAAATCGTCGTATCGCATCTCATTTCTATGTTTTATGATAACATGTAATATTCATTGTGGAGTGTTATGTATACATCGTATTCACCTCTACAGAATGTAAATGCGACACTCCCTTACTAGGAAATAACGTCTGCGGATATCTACGTATCGTAGCAGTAGAGTTCTAATGCATCTTAAATCGATATATCGCAGCTCACTTCTACGTTTCATGGTAAGATATAATATTCATTGTGCAGTGTTATGTATATCTCGTCTACACTTCAAATGAATGTAAATGCGACACTTCCTTGCTAGGAAATAGCGTTAGCAGATGTCTACGTATCGAAGCAATAGATTTCTAGTCGTTCTTAAATCGCGATATTGCATCTCATTTCTGTGATTCATGATAAAATAAAATATTCAGTGCGATGTGTCTTGTATACCTTGCATACGCTTCAAATGGATGTAAATGCGAGACTTCCTTGATAGAAAATAGCGATGGCAGATGACTATGTATCGAAGCAACAAAGTTCTAATGATTCTTAAAACGAGATATCGCATCTCATTTTAATGATTTATGATATGATATAATATTCATTGCGAAGTGTCATGTACACTTCGTATTCACTTCAAAAGAATGTAAATGCGGCACTTCCTAGCTAGGGAGTAGCTTTTACAGACGTCTACGTATCGAAGCAATAGAGTTCTAATGCTTCTTAAATCGCGATATCGCATCTCATTTCTATGTTTCATTATAGGATTTAATATTCATTGCGAAGTATCATGTATAGCTCGCATACACTTGAAAAGAATGTAAATGCGACACTTCCTTGCTAGGAAATAGCATTTGCAGATATCTACGCAACGTAGCATTAGAGATCTAAAGTTTGTTATAACGCGATATCGCATCTCATTTCTATGTTTCATGATAAGATATAATATTCATTACGAAGTATCATGTATAGCTCGCATACACTCGAAAAGAATGTAAATGCGACACTTCCTTGCTAGGAAATAGCATTTGCAGATATCTACGCAACGTAGCATTAGAGATCTAAAGTTTGTTATAACGCGATATCGCATCTCATTTCTATGATTCATGATAAGATATAATATTCATTGTGCAGTGTTATGTATACCTCGTATTCACTTCAATAGAATGTAAATGCGACACTTCCTTGCTAGGAAATAGCGTTTGCAGATCTCTACGTATCGTAGCATTAGAATTCTAATCCTTCTTAGAACGCGATATCGCAACTCATTTCTATGTATCATGATAAGATATAATATTCATTGAGAAGTGACTTGAATACCTCGCATACACTTCCAATGAATGTAAATGCAACACTTCCTCGCTAGGAAATAGCGTCTGCAGATATCTACGTATCGTAGCAATAGAGTTCTGATGCTACTTAAAACGCGATATCGCATCTCATTTCTATGTTTCATTATAAGATATAATATTCATTGTGAAGTGTCATGTATACCACGCATACACTTCAAATGAATGTAAATGCGACACTTCCGTGCTAGGAAGTAGCGTTTGCAGGTGTCTACGTACCGAAGCAATAGAGTTCCAATGCTTCTTAATACGCGAAATCGCTCCTCATTTCTATGTTTCATGATAAGATATAATGTTCATTCTGGAGTGTTATGTATACCTCGTATTCACATCAAAATGAAGTAAATGCGACACTTCCTTGCTAGGAAGTAGCATTTACAGACGTCGACGTATCGAAGCAATAGTGTTCAAATGCTTCTTAAATCGCGATATCGCATCCCATTTCTATGTTTCATGATAAGATATAATATTCATTGTGCAGTGTTATGTATATCTCGTCTACACTTCAAATGAATGTAAATGCGACACTTCCTTGCTTGGAAATAGTGTTTGCAGATGTCTACGTATCGAAGCAATAGAGTTCTAATGCATCTTAAATCGCGATATCGCACCTCACTTCTACGTTTCATGATAAGAAATACTATTCATTGTGCAGTGTTATGTATACCTCGTCTACACTTCAAAAGAATGTAAACGCGACACTTCCTTGCTACTAAATAGCGTTTGCAGATGTTTATGTATCGTAGCAACAGAGTTCTAATCCACTTTAAATCGCGATATCGCATCTCATTTCTATGTTTCATTATAAGATATAATATTCATTGCGAAGTGTCATGTATACCTCGTATTCACTTCAAACGAATGTAAATGCGACCATTCCTTGCTAGGAAGTGGCGTCTGCAGATGTCTACGTATCGAAGCAATAGAGTTCTAATGCTTCCTCTATCGCGATATCGCATCTCATTACTTGATGTTAAGTTTGATGATAGGATATAATATTCGTTGCGAAGTGTTATGTATTCCTCGTCTACACTTCAAATGAATGTAAATGCGACACTTCCTTTCCAGGAAATAACGTTTCCAGGTGTCTACGTATCGAAGCAGTAGTGTTCTAATGCTTCTTAAATCGCGATATCGCATCTCATTTCTATGTTTCACATTAAGATATATTATTTATTGTGGAGTGCTATGTATACCTTATATTCACCTTAGAAGAATGTAAGTGCGACACTTCCTTGCTAGGAAATAGCGTTTCCAGATGTCTACGTATCAAAGCAATAGTGTTCTAATGCTTTTTAAATCGCGATATCGCATCTCATTTTTACGTTTCATGATAAGATACAATATTCATTGCGAAGTGTCACGTATACCTCGCATACACTTGAAATGAATGTAAATGCGATACTTCCATGCTGGGAAATAGCGTTTGCAGATATCTACGTATCGAAGCAATAGAGTTCTAATGCTTCTCAAAACGCGATATCGCATCTCACTCCTACGTTTCATGATAAGATAAAATATTCATTGTGCAGTGTCATGTAAATCTCGTCTACACTTCAAATGAATATAAATGAGACTCTTCCTTGCTTGGAAATAACGTCTGCAGATATCTACGTATCCTAGCAATAGAGTTCTAATGCTTCTTAAAACGCGATATCGCTTCTCATTTCTATGTTTCATGCTAAGATATAATATTCATTGCGAAGTGTCATGTACACCTCGTATTCACTGCAAAAGAATGTAAATGCGACACTTCCTTGCAAGCAAGTAGCGTTTGCAGATGTCTCCGTATCGTTGCAATAGAGTTCTAATGATTCTCAAAACGCGATATAGCATCTCATTTCTATGTTTCATGATATGATATAATATTGATTGTGGAGTATTATGTATTCCTGGTATTCACTTCAATAGAATGTCAATGCGACACTTCCTTTCTAGGAAATTGAGCTTGCAGGTGTCTACGTATCGTAGCAATAGAATTCTAGTGCTTCATAAATGGCGATATCGCATCTCACTTCTACGTTTCAAGATAAGATATAATATTCTTTGTGCAGTGTTATGTACATCTCGTATTCACTTCAATAGAATGCAAATGCGACAGTTCCTTGCTAGAAAACAGCGTCTGCAGATATCGACGTATCGTAGCAATAGAGTTCTAATGCTACTTAAAATGCGATATCGTATCTCATTTCTATGTTTCATTATAAGATATAGTATTCATTACGAAGTGTCATGTATACCTGGCCCACACTTCAAATGAATGTAAATGCGACACTTCGTTGCTAGGATATAGCAATGGCAGATGTCTAGGTATCGAAGCAATAGTGTTCTAATGCTTCTTATACCGACATATCGCACCTCACTTCTACGTTTCATGATAAGATATAATATTCATTGTGCAGTGTTATGTACATCTCGTCTACACTTCAAATGAATGTAAATGCGACACTTCCCTGCTTGGAAATAGCGTTTGCAGATGCCTACGTATCGTAGCAATAGAGTTCTAATGCTTCTCAAAACGCGATATCGCATCTCATTTCTATGAATCATGATAAGATGTAATATTCATTGCGAAGTTTCTTGTATACCTCGCATACACTTCAAATTAATGTAAATGCGACACTTCCTTGCTAGGAAATAGCGACGGCAGATGTCTACGTATCGAAGCAATTGAGTTCTAATGCCTCTTAAAACGAGATATCGCATCTCATTTCTATGTTTTATGATAAGATATAATATTCATTGCGGAGTGTCATGTATAGCTTGTATTCTCTTCAAAAGAATGTAAATGCGACACTTCCTTGCTAGGAAATAGCGTCTGCAGATATCTACGTATCGTAGCAATAGAGTTCTAATGCTTCTAAGAACGCGATAACGCATCTCATTTCTATGTTTCATAATAAGATATAATATTCATTGCGCTTGTGTCATGTATACCTTGTATTCACTTCAAAAGAATGTAAATGCGACACTTCCTTGCTAGGAAATAGCGTTTCCAGATGTCTAGGTATCGAAACAATAGAGTTCTAATGCTTCTTAAAAGAAGATGTCGCATCTCATTTCTATGTTTCATGATAAGATATAGTATTCATTGCGAAGTGTCATGTATTTCTCGCATGCACTTCAAATGAATGTAAATGCGACACTTCCTTGCTGGGAAATAGAGTTTGCAGATGTCTACGTATCGAAGCAATATAATACATATATAATGTATTATTAGCAAGCAATATATACATATATAATGCTTCTTAAATCGTCATATCGCATCCCATTTCCATGTTTCATTCTAAGATATAATATTCATTGTGGAGTGTTGTGTATACCTCGTATTCACTTCAAATGAATGTGAATGCGACACTTACTTGCTAGGAAATAGCGTCTCCAGATATCTACGTATCGTAGCAATAGAGTTCTAATGCTTCTTAAATCGACATATCGCATCTCATTTCTATGTTTTATGATAAGATATAATATTCATTGTGCAGTGTTATGTATACCACGTACTCACTTCAAAAGAATGTAAATGCGACAAATCCTAGCAAGGAAGTAGCGTTGGCAGATGTCTATGTGTCGAAGCAATAGTATTCCAATGCTTCTTAAATCGCAATATCGCACATCAACTCTACGTTACATGATAAGATATAATATTCATTGTGGATTGTTATGTATACCTCGTATTCACTTCAAAAGACTGAAAATGCGACTCTTGCTTGCTAGGAATTATCTTCTGCAGATGTCTACGAATCGTAGCAATAGAGTCCTAATGCTTCTTAAAACGCGAAATCGATCCTCATTTATATGCTTCATGATAAGATATAATTTTCATTGTGGATTGTTATGTATACCTCGTATTCACTTCAAAAGATAGTAAATGCGACACTTCCTTGCTAGGTAATAGCGGCTGCAGATGTTTACGTATCGCAGCAATAGAGTTCAAATGCTTCTAAAAACGAGATATAGCATCCCATTTCTGTTTCCTGATAAGATATAATATTCATTGCAAAGTGTCATGTATACCTCGTATTCACTTCAAAAGAATGTGAATGCAACACTTCCTTGCTAGGATATAGCAATGGCAAATGTCTGCGTATCGAAGAAACAGAGTTCCAATGCTTCTTAAAACGAGGTATCGCATCTCATTTCTATGTTTTACGATAAGATATAATATTCATTGTGGAGTGTCATGTATACCTTGTATTCCTTTCAAAAGAATGTAAATGCGACACATCCTTGCATAGAAGTAGCGTCCGCAGATGTCTACGTTTCGTAGCAATAGGGTTCTAATGCTTCTTAAAACGCGATATCGCATCTCAATTCTATGTTGCTTGATAAGATATAATTATCATTGCGTAGGGTCATGTATACCTCGTATTCACTTCAAAAGAATGTAAATGCGACACTTCCTTGCTAGGAAATAGCACTTGCAGATGTCTACGTATCGAAGCAATAGAGTTCTAATGCTTCCTAAAACGAGATATCGAATCTCATTTCTATGTTTTATGATAAGATATAATATTCATTGCGGAGTGTCATGTATACTTCGTATTCACTTCAAAAGAATGTAAATACGACACTTCCTTGCTACGAAATAGCGTCTGCAGATGTCTACGTATCGTAGCAATACAGTCCTAATGCTTCTTAAAACGCGATATCGCATCTCAATTCTATGTTTCATGATAAGATATGATATTCATAGTGGAGTGTTATGTATAACTCGCATTCACTTGAATAGAATGTAAATGCGACTTTTCCTTGCTTGGAAATAGCGATTGCAGATGTCTACGTTTCGTAGCATTAGAGTACTAATGCTTCTTAAAACGAGATATCGCATCTCATTTCTATGTTTTATGATAAGATATAATATTCATTGTGTAGTGTTATGTATACCTCGTATTCACATCAAAAGAATGTAAATACGACACTTCCTTGCTACGAAATAGCGTCTGCAGATGTCTACGTATCGAAGCAATAGATTTCTAATGCTTCTTAAATCGCCATATAGCATCATATTTCTATGTTTCATGATAAGATATAGCATTCATTGTGGAGTGTTATGTATACCTCGTATTCACTTCAAATGAATGTATATGCGACACATCCTTCCTAGGAAATACCGTTTGCAGATGTCTACGTATCGCAGAAACAGTGTTCTAATGCTTCTTCAAACGCGATATCGCATCTCATTTCTATGTTTCATGATAAGATATAATATTCATTGCGAAGTGTTATGTATACCTCGTGTTCACTTCAAAACAATGTAATAGCGGAACATCCTTGCTAAGAAATAGCGTTTCCAGATGTCTACGTATCGCAACAATAGAGTTCTAATGCTTCTTAAAACGAGATGTCGCATCTCATTTCTATGTGTCATGATGAGATATAATATTCATTGCGAAGTGTCATGTATACCTCGTACTCACTTCAAAAGAATGTAAATATGACACTTCCTTGCCAGGGAATAGCGTTTCCAGAAGTCTACGTAAAGAAACAATAGGGTACTAATGCTTCTTAGAACGAGATTTCGCTTCTCATTTCTGTGTTTCATGAAAGGATATAATATTTATTGCGAAGTGTCATGTATACCTGGTATTCACTTCAAAAGAATGTAAATAGGACACTTCCATGCTAGGAAATAGCGTTTGCAGATGTGTACGTATCGTAGCAATAGAGTTCTAATGCTTCTTAAATCGCGATATCTCGTCTCATTTCTATGTTTCGTGATGATATAATATTCAATGCGAAGTGTCATGTAAACCTCGTATTCACTTCAAAAGAATGGAAATGCGACACTTCCTTGCTGGGAAATAGCGTTTGCAGATGTCTACTTATCGAAGCAATAGAGTTCTAATGCTTATTAGATCGCGATATCGCATCTCATTTCTGTATTTCATGATAAGATATAATATTCATTGCGGAGTGTTATGTATACATCGCATACAATTCAAAAGAATGTAAGTGCGACTCTTCCTTGCTAGGAAATAGCGTTTGCAGATGTCTGAGTATCGAAGAAATAGAGTTCTAATGCTTCTTAAAACGCGATATCGCATCTCATTTCTATGTCGCATGATAAGATATAATATCCATTACGAAGTGTTATGTATTCCTCGTCTACACTTCAAATGAATGTAAATGCGACACTTCCTTTCTAGAAAATTACGTTTCCAGATGTCTACGTATCGAAGCAATAGAGTTGTAATGCTTCTTAAATCGCGATATCGCATCTCATTTCTATGCCTCATGATGAGATATAATATTCATTGCGAAGTGGCATGTATACCTCGCGTAAACTTCAAATGGATGTAAATGCGACACTACCTTTCTAGGAAATAGAGTTTGCAGATGTCAATGTATCAAAGCAATAGAATTGTAATGCTTCTTAAATCGCGATATCGCATCTCATTCCTATGTTTCGAGATAAGATATAATATTCATTGTGCAGTGTTATGTACACCTCGTATTCATTTCAATTCAATGTAAATGTGACTCTTCTCTGCTAGGAAATAGCGTTTCCAGATGTCTACGCATAGAAGCAATAGAGTTCTGATGCTTCTTGAAACGCGATGTCGCATCTCATTTCTTTGTTTCATGGTAAGATATAATATTCATTGTGCAATGTTATGTACACCTCGCATACACTTCAAAAGAATGTAAATGCGACACTCCCTTGCTAGGAAGTAGAGTTTGCAGATATCTACGTATAGAAACAATAGGGTTCTAATGCTTCTTAAAACGAGACTTCGCATCTAATTTCTATGTTTCATGATGAGATATAATATTCATTGCGAATTGTCATGTATTCCTCGTATTGACTCCAAAAGAATGTAAATGCGACACTTCCCTGCTAGGAAATAGCGTTTCCAGATGTCTACGTATAGAAACAATAGAGTTCTAGTGCTTCTTAAAACGAGACTTCGCATCTCATTTTTATGTTTCATGATAAGATATAATATTCATTGTGGAGTCCTATGTATACCTCGTATTCACTACAAAAGAATGTAAATGCAACACTTCCTTGCTAGGAAATAGCGTTTGCAGATGTCTACGTATCGTAGCAATTGAGTACTAATGCTTCTCAAAACGCGATATCGCATCTCATTTCTATGAATCATGATAAGATGTAATATTCATTGCGAAGTTTCTTGTATACCTCGCATACACTTCAAATTAATGTAAATGGGACACTTCCTTGCTAGGATATAGCGATGGCAGATGTCTACGTATCGAAGCAACAGAGTTCTAATGCTTCTTAAAACGCGAAATCGCTCCTCATTTATATGCTTCATGATAAGATATAATATCCATTGTGGAGTGTTATGTATACCTCGTATTCACTTCAAAAGAATGTAAATGCGACACTCTCTTGCTAGGAAATAGCGTCTGCAGATGTCTACGTATCGTAGCAATAGAATTCTAATGCTTAAATCGCGATATCGCATCTCATTTCTATGTTTCATGATAAGATATAATATTGATTGTGGAGCGTTATGTATACCTCGAATTCACTTCAAAAGATTGTAAATGCAACACTTCCTTGCTAGGAAGAAGCGTCTGCAGATGTCTACGTATCGAAACAATAGTGATCCAATGCTACTTAAATTGCAATACGTTTCATGATAAGATATAATATTCATTGTGCAGTGTTATGTATATCTCGTCTACACTTCAAATGAATGTAAATGCGACACTACCTTGCTAGGAAATAGCGTTTGCAGATGTCTACGTATAGAAGCAATAGAGTTCCAATGCATCATAAATCGCAATATCGCATCTCACTTCTACGTTTCATGATAAGATATAATATACATTGTGCAGTGTTATGTATATCTCGTCTACACTTTAAGTGAATGTAAATGCGACACTTCCTTGCTTGGAAATAGCGTTTGCAGATGTCTACGCGTCGAAGCAATAGAGTTCTAATGCTTCTTAAAACGAGATATCGCATTTCATTTCTATGTTTTAGGATAAGTTATAATATTCATTGCGGAGTGTCATGTATACTTCGTATTCACTTCAGAAGTAAGTAAATGCGACATTTGCTTGCTAGGAAATAGCGTTTGCAGATGTCTACGTAACGAAGCACTAGATTTTTAATGCTTCTTAAATCGTCATATCGCATCTCATTTCTATGTTTCATGATAAGATATAATATTCATTCTGGAGTGTTATGTATACCTCGCATTCACTTCTAAACATTGAAAATGCTACATTTCCTTGCTAGGAATTGGCGTTTGCAGATGTCTACATATCGTAGCAATAGAGTTCTAATGCTTCTTAATACGCGAAATCGCTCCTCATTTATATGTTTCATGACAGGATATAATATTCATTGCGAAGTGTCATCTATACCTCGCATACACTTCAAATGAATGTAAATGCTACACTTCGTTGCTAGGATATAGCGATGGCAAATGTCTACGTATTGAAGCAACAAAGTACTAATGCTTCTTAAGACGAGATATCGCATCTCATTTCTATGTTTTATGATAAGATATAATATTCATTGTGCAGTGTTATGTACACCTCGTATTCACTTCAATAGTATGTAAATGCGACACTTCCTTGCTGGGAAATAGAGTTTGCAGATGTCTACGTATCGTAGCACTAGAGTTCTAATCCTTCTTAGAACGCGATATCGCATCTCATTTCTATGTTCAATGATAGGATATAATACTCATTCTGGAGTGTTATATATACCTCGTATTCACTTCTAAAGATTGAAAATGCGACATTTCCTTGCTAGGAATTAGCGTTTGCAGATGTCTACGTATCGTAGCAATAGAGTTCTATTGCTTCTTAAAACCCGATATCGCTCCTCATTTATATGTTTCATTATAAGATATAATATTCATTGTGCAGTGTTATGTATACCACGTACTCACTTCAAAAGAATGTAAATGCGACACATCCTTGCAAGGAAGTAGCGATTGCAGATGTCTACGTATTGTAGCAGTAGCGTTCTAATGCTTCTCAAAACGCGATATCGCATCACATTTCTATGTTTCATGATAAGAAATAATATTCATTGTGGAGTGTTATGTATACCTCGTATTCATTTCAAAAGTATGTAAATGCGACACATCCTTGCAAGGAAGTAGCGTTGGCAGATGTCTACGTATCGAAGCAATAGTATTCCAATGCTTCTTAAATCGCGATATCGCACCTCAATTCTACGTTACATGATAAGATATAATATTCATTGTGGATTGTTATGTATACCTCGTATTCACTTCAAAAGATTGAAAATGCGACACTTGCTTGCTAGGAATTAGCATTTGCAGATGTCTACGAATCGTAGCAATAGAGTCCTAATGCTTCTTAAAACGCGAAATCGATCCTCATTTATATGCTTCATGATAAGATATAATTTTCATTGTGGATTGTTATGTATACCTCGTATTCGCTTCAAAAGATAGTAAATGCTACACTTCCTTGCTAGGTAATAGCGGCTGCAGATGTTTACGTATCGCAGCAATAGAGTTCAAATGCTTCTAAAAACGAGATATAGCATCCCATTTCTGTTTCCTGATAAGATATAATATTCATTGCGAAGTGTCATGTATACCTCGTATTCACTTCAAATGAATGTAAATGCTACACTTCGTTGCTAGGATATAGCGATGGCAAATGTCTACGTATTGAAGCAACAAAGTACTAATGCTTCTTAAGACGAGATATCGCATCTCATTTCTATGTTTTATGATAAGATATAATATTCATTGTGCAGTGTTATGTACACCTCGCATACACTTCAAAAGAATGTAAATGCGACACTCCCTTGCTAGGAAGTAGAGTTTGCAGATATCTACGTATAGAAACAATAGGGTTCTAATGCTTCTTAAAACGAGACTTCGCATCTAATTTCTATGTTTCATGATGAGATATAATATTCATTGCGAATTGTCATGTATTCCTCGTATTGACTTCAAAAGAATGTAAATGCGACACTTCCCTGCTAGGAAATAGCGTTTCCAGATGTCTACGTATAGAAACAATAGAGTTCTAGTGCTTCTTAAAACGAGACTTCGCATCTCATTTTTATGTTTCATGATAAGATATAATATTCATTGTGGAGTCCTATGTATACCTCGTATTCACTACAAAAGAATGTAAATGCAACACTTCCTTGCTAGGAAATAGCGTTTGCAGATGTCTACGTATCGTAGCAATTGAGTACTAATGCTTCTCAAAACGCGATATCGCATCTCATTTCTATGAATCATGATAAGATGTAATATTCATAGCGAAGTTTCTTGTATACCTCGCATACACTTCAAATTAATGTAAATGGGACACTTCCTTGCTAGGATATAGCGATGGCAGATGTCTACGTATCGAAGCAACAGAGTTCTAATGCTTCTTAAATCACCATATCGCATCTCATTTCTATGTTTCATGATAAGATATAATATTCATTCTGGAGTGTTATGTATACCCCATATTCACTTCTAAAGATTGAAAATGCGACATTTCCTTGCTAGGAATTAGCGTTTGCAGTTGTCTATGTATCGTAGCAATAGTGTTCTAATGCTTCTTAAAACGCGAAATCGCTCCTCATTTATATGCTTCATGATAAGATATAATATCCATTGTGGAGTGTTATGTATACCTCGTATTCACTTCAAAAGAATGTAAATGCGACACTCTCTTGCTAGGAAATAGCGTCTGCAGATGTCTACGTATCGTAGCAATAGAATTCTAATGCTTAAATCGCGATATCGCATCTCATTTCTATGTTTCATGATAAGATATAATATTGATTGTGGAGCGTTATGTATACCTCGAATTCACTTCAAAAGATTGTAAATGCAACACTTCCTTGCTAGGAAGAAGCGTCTGCAGATGTCTACGTATCGAAACAATAGTGATCCAATGCTACTTAAATCGCAATACGTTTCATGATAAGATATAATATTCATTGTGCAGTGTTATGTATATCTCGTCTACACTTCAAATGAATGTAAATGCGACACTACCTTGCTAGGAAATAGCGTTTGCAGATGTCTACGTATAGAAGCAATAGAGTTCCAATGCATCATAAATCGCAATATCGCATCTCACTTCTACGTTTCATGATAAGATATAATATACATTGTGCAGTGTTATGTATATCTCGTCTACACTTCAAGTGAATGTAAATGCGACACTTCCTTGCTTGGAAATAGCGTCTGCAGATGTCTACGTATCGAAGCGACAGAGTTATAATGCTTCTTAAGACGAGATTTCGCATGTCATTTTAATGTTTCATGATATGATATAATATTCATTGCGAAGTGTCGTGTATGCGTCGTATTCACATCAAAAGAATGTAAATGTGACACTTCCTTGCTAGGAAGTAGCGTTTACAGACGTCTACGTATCCAAGCAATAGAGTTCTAATCCTTCTTATATCGCGATATCGCATCTCATTTCCATGTTTCATGATAAGATATAATATTCATTGTGGAGTGTTATGTATACCTCGTATTCACTTCAAAAGTATGTAAATGCGACACTTCCTTGATAGGAAATAGCGTCTGCAGATGTCTACGAATCATAGCAATAGAGTTCTGATGCTACTTAAGACGCGATATCGCATCTCATTTCTATGATTCATTATAAGATATATTATTCATTGCGTAGTGTCATGTATACTTCGTATTCACTTCAAAAGAATGTAAATGCGACACATCCTTGGAAGGAAGTAGCGTTGGCAGATGTCTACGTATCGAAGCAATAGTATTCCTGTGCTTCTTAAATCGCGATATCGCACCTCAATTCTACGTTACATGATAATATATAATATTCATTGTGGATTGTTATGTATACCTCGTATTCACTTCAAAAGAATGTAAATGCGACACTTCCTTGCTCGGAAATAGCGTCTGCAGATGTCTACGTATCGTAGCAATAGAGTTCTACTGCTTCTTAAAACGCGAATGGATCCTCAATCATATGTTTCATGATGAGATACGAAATTCATTGTGAAGTGTTATGTATATCTCGTCTACACTTCAAAAGAATGTAAATGCGACACTTCCTTGCTAGGAAATAGCGTTTGCTGATGTCTACGTATCGAAGCAATAGAGTTCTAATGCATCTTAAATCGTGATATCGCATATCATTACTATGTTTCATGAACACATATAATATTCATTGTGCAATGTTATGTATACCTCGCATTTACTCCAAAAGAATGAAAATGCGACACGTCCTTGCTCGGAAATAGCGTTTGTAGATGTCTAAGTATCGTAGCTCTAGAGTCCTAAATCTTCTTAAAACGCGATATCACATCACATTTCTATATTTCATGATAGGACATAATATTCATTGCGAAGTTTCACTTATTCCTCGTATTCACTTCAAATGGATGTAAATGCGGCACTTCCTTCCTAGGAAATAGCGTTTGCAGATGTCTACTTATCGTAGCAATAGAGTTCTAATGCTTCTTAAAACGCGATATCACATCACATTTCTATGTTTCACGATAAGATATAATATTCATTGCGAAGTTTCATGTACTCCTCGTATTCACTTCAAATGAATGTAAATGCGACACTTCCTTGCTAGGAAATAGCGTTTGCAGATGTCTACGTATCGTAGCAATCGTGTTATAATGCTTCATATAACGAGATATCGCATCTCATTTCTATGTTTCATGATGACATATAATATTCATTGCGAAGTGTTATGTATACCTCGCATACACTTCAAATGAATGTAAATGCGACACTTCCTTGCTAGGAAGTAGCTATTGCAGATGTCTACGTATCGAAGCAATAGAGTTCTAATGCTTCTTGAAACGGGATATCGCATCACATTTCTATGTTTCATGTTAAGATATAATATTAATTGCGAAGTGTCATGTGTACCTTGTATTCACTACAGAAGAATGTAAATGCGACACTTCCTTGCAAGGAAATAACGTTTGCAGATGTCTACGTATCGTAGCAATAGAGTTACAATGCTTCTTAAAACGCGATATCACATCACATTTCTATGTTTCACGATAAGATATAATATTCATTGTGGAGTGTTATTTATACCTCGTATTCACCTCAAAAGAATGTAAATGCGACACTTCCTTGCTAGGAAATAGAGTTTGCAGATTTCTGCGTATCGTAGCATTAGATTTCTATTGCATCCCAAGACGCGATATCGCATCTCATTTCTATGTTTCATGATAAGATATAATATTTATTGCGAAGTGTCACGTATACATCGCATACACTTCAAATGAATGTAAATGCGACACTTCCTTGCTAGGAAATAGCGTTTGCAGATGTCTACGTATCGAAGCAAAAGAGTTCTAATACTTCTTAAAACGAGATATCGCATTTCATTCCTATGTTTCATGGTAAGATATACTATTCATTGCGAAGTATCACGTATTCCTCGTCTTCACTTCAAATGAATGTAAATGCGACACATCCTTGCTCGGAAATAGCGCTTGCAGATGTCTACGTATCGAAGCAATAGAGTTCCAATGCTTCTTGAAACGGGATATCGCATCTCGTTACTATGTTTCATGATAAGATATAGTATTCATTGCGAAGTATCACTTATACCTCGCATACACTTCAGAAGAATGTAAATGCGACACTTCCTTGCTAGGAAACAGCGTCTGCAGATGTCTACGCATCGTAGCAATAGAGATCTAAATCTTCTTAAAACGCGATATCACACCACATTTCTATGTTTCATGATAGGACATAATATTCATTGCGAAGTTTCATGTATTCCTCGTATTCACTTCAATTTAATGTAAATGCGACACTTCCTTGCTAGGAAATAGCGTTTGCAGATGTCTACGTATCGAAGCAATAAAGTTCTAATACATCTTAAATAGTGATATCGCATATCATTACTATGTTTCATGAACACATATAATATTCATTGTGCAATGTTATGTATACCTCGCATTTACTCCAAAAGAATGTAAATGCGACACTTCCTTGCTAAGAAACAGCGTCTGCAGATATCTACGTATCGTAGCAATAGAGTTCTCTAGCTTTTTAAATCGCGATATCGCATCCCATTTCTATGTTTCATGATAAGATATAATATTCATTGCGAAGGGTCACGTACACCTCATATTCACTTCAAAGGAATGTAAATGCGACACTTGGTTGCTAGGAAATAGCGTCTGCAGATGTCTACGTATCATAGAAATGGAGATCTAATGCTACTTAAAACGCGATATAGCATCTCATTTCTATGTTTCATGAGAAGATATAATATACATTGCGATGTGTCATGTATACCTCGCATACGCTTCAAATGAATGTAAATGCGACACTTGCTTGCTCGGAAATAGCGTTTGTAGGTGTCTACGTATCGAAACAATAGAGTTCTAATGCATCTTAAAACGCGATATCGCACCTCATTTCTATGTTTCATGATAAGATATAATATTGATTGTGGAGCGTTATGTATACCTCGAATTCACTTCAAAAGATTGTAAATGCAACACTTCCTTGCTAGGAAGAAGCGTCTGCAGATGTCTACGTATCGAAACAATAGTGATCCAATGCTACTTAAATCGCAATACGTTTCATGATAAGATATAATATTCATTGTGCAGTGTTATGTATATCTCGTCTACACTTCAAATGAATGTAAATGCGACACTACCTTGCTAGGAAATAGCGTTTGCAGATGTCTACGTATAGAAGCAATAGAGTTCCAATGCATCATAAATCGCAATATCGCATCTCACTTCTACGTTTCATGATAAGATATAATATACATTGTGCAGTGTTATGTATATCTCGTCTACACTTCAAGTGAATGTAAATGCGACACTTCCTTGCTTGGAAATAGCGTCTGCAGATGTCTACGTATCGAAGCGACAGAGTTATAATGCTTCTTAAGACGAGATTTCGCATGTCATTTTAATGTTTCATGATATGATATAATATTCATTGCGAAGTGTCGTGTATGCGTCGTATTCACATCAAAAGAATGTAAATGTGACACTTCCTTGCTAGGAAGTAGCGTTTACAGACGTCTACGTATCCAAGCAATAGAGTTCTAATCCTTCTTATATCGCGATATCGCATCTCATTTCCATGTTTCATGATAAGATATAATATTCATTGTGGAGTGTTATGTATACCTCGTATTCACTTCAAAAGTATGTAAATGCGACACTTCCTTGATAGGAAATAGCGTCTGCAGATGTCTACGAATCATAGCAATAGAGTTCTGATGCTACTTAAGACGCGATATCGCATCTCATTTCTATGATTCATTATAAGATATATTATTCATTGCGTAGTGTCATGTATACTTCGTATTCACTTCAAAAGAATGTAAATGCGACACATCCTTGGAAGGAAGTAGCGTTGGCAGATGTCTACGTATCGAAGCAATAGTATTCCTGTGCTTCTTAAATCGCGATATCGCACCTCAATTCTACGTTACATGATAATATATAATTTTCATTGTGGATTGTTATGTATACCTCGTATTCACTTCAAAAGAATGTAAATGCGACACTTCCTTGCTCGGAAATAGCGTCTGCAGATGTCTACGTATCGTAGCAATAGAGTTCTACTGCTTCTTAAAACGCGAATGGATCCTCAATCATATGTTTCATGATGAGATACGAAATTCATTGTGGAGTGTTATGTATATCTCGTCTACACTTCAAAAGAATGTAAATGCGACACTTCCTTGCTAGGAAATAGCGTTTGCTGATGTCTACGTATCGAAGCAATAGAGTTCTAATGCATCTTAAATCGTGATATCGCATATCATTACTATGTTTCATGAACACATATAATATTCATTGTGCAATGTTATGTATACCTCGCATTTACTCCAAAAGAATGAAAATGCGACACGTCCTTGCTCGGAAATAGCGTTTGTAGATGTCTAAGTATCGTAGCTCTAGAGTCCTAAATCTTCTTAAAACGCGATATCACATCACATTTCTATATTTCATGATAGGACATAATATTCATTGCGAAGTTTCACTTATTCCTCGTATTCACTTCAAATGGATGTAAATGCGGCACTTCCTTCCTAGGAAATAGCGTTTGCAGATGTCTACTTATCGTAGCAATAGAGTTCTAATGCTTCTTAAAACGCGATATCACATCACATTTCTATGTTTCACGATAAGATATAATATTCATTGCGAAGTTTCATGTACTCCTCGTATTCACTTCAAATGAATGTAAATGCGACACTTCCTTGCTAGGAAATAGCGTTTGCAGATGTCTACGTATCGTAGCAATCGTGTTATAATGCTTCATATAACGAGATATCGCATCTCATTTCTATGTTTCATGATGACATATAATATTCATTGCGAAGTGTTATGTATACCTCGCATACACTTCAAATGAATGTAAATGCGACACTTCCTTGCTAGGAAGTAGCTATTGCAGATGTCTACGTATCGAAGCAATAGAGTTCTAATGCTTCTTGAAACGGGATATCGCATCACATTTCTATGTTTCATGTTAAGATATAATATTAATTGCGAAGTGTCATGTGTACCTTGTATTCACTACAGAAGAATGTAAATGCGACACTTCCTTGCAAGGAAATAACGTTTGCAGATGTCTACGTATCGTAGCAATAGAGTTACAATGCTTCTTAAAACGCGATATCACATCACATTTCTATGTTTCACGATAAGATATAATATTCATTGTGGAGTGTTATTTATACCTCGTATTCACCTCAAAAGAATGTAAATGCGACACTTCCTTGCTAGGAAATAGAGTTTGCAGATTTCTGCGTATCGTAGCATTAGATTTCTATTGCATCCCAAGACGCGATATCGCATCTCATTTCTATGTTTCATGATAAGATATAATATTTATTGCGAAGTGTCACGTATACATCGCATACACTTCAAATGAATGTAAATGCGACACTTCCTTGCTAGGAAATAGCGTTTGCAGATGTCTACGTATCGAAGCAAAAGAGTTCTAATACTTCTTAAAACGAGATATCGCATTTCATTCCTATGTTTCATGGTAAGATATACTATTCATTGCGAAGTATCACGTATTCCTCGTCTTCACTTCAAATGAATGTAAATGCGACACATCCTTGCTCGGAAATAGCGCTTGCAGATGTCTACGTATCGAAGCAATAGAGTTCCAATGCTTCTTGAAACGGGATATCGCATCTCGTTACTATGTTTCATGATAAGATATAGTATTCATTGCGAAGTATCACTTATACCTCGCATACACTTCAGAAGAATGTAAATGCGACACTTCCTTGCTGGGAAACAGCGTCTGCAGATGTCTACGCATCGTAGCAATAGAGATCTAAATCTTCTTAAAACGCGATATCACACCACATTTCTATGTTTCATGATAGGACATAATATTCATTGCGAAGTTTCATGTATTCCTCGTATTCACTTCAATTTAATGTAAATGCGACACTTCCTTGCTAGGAAATAGCGTTTGCAGATGTCTACGTATCGAAGCAATAAAGTTCTAATACATCTTAAATAGTGATATCGCATATCATTACTATGTTTCATGAACACATATAATATTCATTGTGCAATGTTATGTATACCTCGCATTTACTCCAAAAGAATGTAAATGCGACACTTCCTTGCTAGGAAACAGCGTCTGCAGATATCTACGTATCGTAGCAATAGAGTTCTCTAGCTTTTTAAATCGCGATATCGCATCCCATTTCTATGTTTCATGATAAGATATAATATTCATTGCGAAGGGTCACGTACACCTCATATTCACTTCAAAGGAATGTAAATGCGACACTTGGTTGCTAGGAAATAGCGTCTGCAGATGTCTACGTATCATAGAAATGGAGATCTAATGCTACTTAAAACGCGATATAGCATCTCATTTCTATGTTTCATGAGAAGATATAATATACATTGCGATGTGTCATGTATACCTCGCATACGCTTCAAATGAATGTAAATGCGACACTTGCTTGCTAGGAAATAGCGTTTGTAGGTGTCTACGTATCGAAACAATAGAGTTCTAATGCATCTTAAAACGCGATATCGCACCTCATTTCTATGTCTCATGATAAGATATAATATTCATTGCGAAGTGACACGCATACCTCGTATTCACTTCAAATGAATGTAAATGCGACACTTCCTTGCTAGGAAATAGCGTTTGCAGATGTCTACGTATCGAAGCAATAGAGTTCTAATGCTTCTCAAAACGCAATATCGCATCCCCTTTCTATGTTTCATAATAAGATATAATATTCATTGTGGAGTGTTATGTATACCTCGTATTCACTTCAAAAGGATGTAAATGCTACACTTCCTGGCTAGGAAATAGCGTTTGCAGATGTCTACGTATCATAGCAATAGTGTTCTGATGCTTCTTAAAACGCGATATCGCACCTCATTTCTATGTCTCATGATAAGATATAATATTCATTGCGAAGTGACACGCATACCTCGTATTCACTTCAAATGAATGTAAATGCGACACTTCCTTGCTAGGAAATAGCGTTTGCAGATGTCTACGTATCGTAGCAATAGAGTTCTAATGCTTCTCAAAACGCAATATCGCATCCCCTTTCTATGTTTCATGATAAGATATAATATTCATTGTGGAGTGTTATGTATACCTCGTGTTCACTTCAAAAGGATGTAAATGCTACACTTCCTTGCTAGGAAATAGCGTTTGCAGATGTCTGCGTATCATAGCAATAGTGTTCTGATGCTTCTTAAAACGCGATGTCGCTCCTCATTTCTATGTTCCATGATAAGATATAATATTCATTGCGAAGTGTCAAGTATACCTCGCATACACTTCAATTGAATGTAAATGCGACACTTCCATTTTAGGAAGTTACGTTTCCAGATGTCTACGTATCGAAGCAATAGAGTTCTAATGCTTCTTAAATCGCGATATCGCATCTCATTTCTATGTTTCATGATAATATATAATATTCATTGCGAAGTGTTATGTATATCTCGTCTACACTTCAGATGAATGTAAATGCGACACTTGCTTGCTAGGAAATAGCGTTTGTAGGTGTCTACGTATCGAAGCAATAGAGTTCTAATGCTTCTCAAAACGCAATATCGCATCCCCTTTCTATGTTTCATGATAAGATATAATATTCATTGTGGAGTGTTATGTATACCTCGTGTTCACTTCAAAAGGATGTAAATGCTACACTTCCTTGCTAGGAAATAGCGTTTGCAGATGTCTACGTATCATAGCAATAGTGTTCTGATGCTTCTTAAAACGCGATGTCGCTCCTCATTTCTATGTTCCATGATAAGATATAATATTCATTGCGAAGTGTCAAGTATACCTCGCATACACTTCAATTGAATGTAAATGCGACACTTCCATTTTAGGAAGTTACGTTTCCAGATGTCTACGTATCGAAGCAATAGAGTTCTAATGCTTCTTAAATCGCGATATCGCATCTCATTTCTATGTTTCATGATAATATATAATATTCATTGCGAAGTGTTATGTATATCTCGTCTACACTTCAGATGAATGTAAATGCGACACTTCCCAGCTAGGAAATTGCGTTTGCAAATGTCTACGTATCGAAGCAATAGAATTCTAATGCTTCTTATACGCGCTTTTGCATCTCTTTTCTACGATTCATGATAAGATATAATATTCATTGCGAAGAGTTATGTTCTCCTCATATTCACTTCAAATGAATGTAAATGCGACACTTCCTTGCTAGGAAGAAGCGTTTCCAGATGTCTAGGTTTCGAATCAAAAGAGTTCTAAAGCTTCTTAAACGAGCTTTCGCATCTCATTTCTATGTTTCATGATAAGATATAATATTCGTTGCGAAGTGTCATGTATACCTTGTACTCACGTCAGAAGAATGTAAATGCGACACTTCCTTGCTAGGCAATAACGTTTGCAGATGTCTACGTATCGTAGCAATAGAGTTCTAATGCTTCTTAAAACGCGATATCACATCACATTTATATGTTTCATGAAAAGATATAATATTCATTGCGAAGTTTCATGTATTCCTCGTATTCACTTCAAATGAATGTAAATGCGACACTTCCTTGCTAGGAAATAGCTTTTGCAGATGTCTACGTATCGTAGCAATCGTGTTATAATGCTTCTTATAACGAGATATCGCATCTCATTTCTATGTTTCATGATAAGATATAATATTCATTGCGAAGTGTTATGTATTCCTCGTCTACACTTCAGATGAATGTAAATGCGACACTTCCTTTCTAGGAAATTCGTTTCCAGATGTCTGCGTATCGAAACAGTAGAGTTCTAGTGCTTCCTAAAAAGCGATATCGCACCTCATTCCTATGATTCATGGTAAGATATAATATTCATTGTGGATTGTTATGTATACCTCGTATTCGCTTCAATAGATTGAAAATGCTACACTTCCTTGCTAGGAATTAGCGTTTGCAGATGTCTACGTATCGTAGCAATAGAGTTCTAATGCTTCTTAAATCGCGAGATCGCATCTAATTTCTATGTTTAATGATAAGATATAATACTCATAGTGCAGTGTTATATATACCTCGTATTCACTTCAAATGAACGAAAATGCGACACTTCCTTGCAAGGAAATAGTATTTGCAGTTGTCTACGTATCGAAGCAATAGATTTCTAAAGCTTCTTTAAACGGGATATCGCGTCTCATTTCTATGTCTCATGATAAGATATAATATTCGTTGCGAAGTGTTATGTATTTCTCGTCTACACATCAAATGAATGTAAATACGACAGTTCCTTGCTAGGAAATAGCGTTTGTAGATGTCTACGTATCGAAGCAATAGTGTTCTAATGCTTCTTAAAACGCGATATCGCATCTCATTTCTATGTTTCTTGATAAGATATAATATTCATTGCGAAGTGTTATGTATCTCTCGTCTACACTTCAAATGAATGTAAATACGTCAGTTCCTTGCTAGGAAATAGCGTTTGTAGATGTCTACGTATCGAAGCAATAGAGTTCTAATATTTCTAAAACGCGATATCGCATCTCATATCTATTTTTCGTGATAAGATATAATATTCATTGCGAAGTGTCATGAATACCCTGGATACACATCAAATGAATGTAATTGCGACACTTCCATGCTAGGAAATAGCGTCTGCAGATATCTACGTAACGTAGCAATGGAGTTCTACTGCTTCTTAAAACGCGATATCGTATCACATTTCTATGTTTCATGATAAGATATAATACTCATTTCGAAGGGTTACGCATACCTCGTATACACTTCAAATGAATGAAAGTGCTAGATTTCCTTGCTAGGAAGCAGCGTTTGCAGATGTCTACGTATCGTAGCAATAGGGTTCTAATGCTTCTTAAAACGCGATATCGCATCATTTCTATGTCTCACAATACGATATAGTATTCATTGCGAAGTGTCACTTTTACCTCGCATACACTTCAAATGAATGTAAATGCGACACTTCCTTACTAGCAAGTAGTATTTGCAGTTGTCTCCGTATCGAAGCAATAGAGTTCTTATGCTTCTTAAAACGCGATATCGCATCACATGTCTATGTTTCATGATAAGATATAATATTCATTTCGAACTGTTATGTATCCCTCGTCTACAATTCAAAAGAATGTAAACTTTACACTTCCTTGCTGGGAAATAGCGTTTGCAGATGTCTACGTATCGAAGAAATAGAGTTTTATGCCTCTTAAATCCCGATATCGCATCTCATTTCTATGTTTCATGAACACATATAATATTCATTGTGCAATGTTATGTATACCTCGCATTTACTCCAAAAGAATGTAAATGCGACACTTCCTTGCTAGGAAACAGCGTCTGCAGATATCTACGTATCGTAGCAATAGAGTTCTCTAGCTTTTTAAATCGCGATATCGCATCCCATTTCTATGTTTCATGATAAGATATAATATTCATTGCGAAGGGTCACGTACACCTCATATTCACTTCAAAGGAATGTAAATGCGACACTTGGTTGCTAGGAAATAGCGTCTGCAGATGTCTACGTATCATAGAAATGGAGATCTAATGCTACTTAAAACGCGATATAGCATCTCATTTCTATGTTTCATGAGAAGATATAATATACATTGCGATGTGTCATGTATACCTCGCATACGCTTCAAATGAATGTAAATGCGACACTTGCTTGCTAGGAAATAGCGTTTGTAGGTGTCTACGTATCGAAACAATAGAGTTCTAATGCATCTTAAAACGCGATATCGCACCTCATTTCTATGTCTCATGATAAGATATAATATTCATTGCGAAGTGACACGCATACCTCGTATTCACTTCAAATGAATGTAAATGCGACACTTCCTTGCTAGGAAATAGCGTTTGCAGATGTCTACGTATCGAAGCAATAGAGTTCTAATGCTTCTCAAAACGCAATATCGCATCCCCTTTCTATGTTTCATAATAAGATATAATATTCATTGTGGAGTGTTATGTATACCTCGTATTCACTTCAAAAGGATGTAAATGCTACACTTCCTGGCTAGGAAATAGCGTTTGCAGATGTCTACGTATCATAGCAATAGTGTTCTGATGCTTCTTAAAACGCGATATCGCACCTCATTTCTATGTCTCATGATAAGATATAATATTCATTGCGAAGTGACACGCATACCTCGTATTCACTTCAAATGAATGTAAATGCGACACTTCCTTGCTAGGAAATAGCGTTTGCAGATGTCTACGTATCGAAGCAATAGAGTTCTAATGCTTCTCAAAACGCAATATCGCATCCCCTTTCTATGTTTCATGATAAGATATAATATTCATTGTGGAGTGTTATGTATACCTCGTGTTCACTTCAAAAGGATGTAAATGCTACACTTCCTTGCTAGGAAATAGCGTTTGCAGATGTCTACGTATCATAGCAATAGTGTTCTGATGCTTCTTAAAACGCGATGTCGCTCCTCATTTCTATGTTCCATGATAAGATATAATATTCATTGCGAAGTGTCAAGTATACCTCGCATACACTTCAATTGAATGTAAATGCGACACTTCCATTTTAGGAAGTTACGTTTCCAGATGTCTACGTATCGAAGCAATAGAGTTCTAATGCTTCTTAAATCGCGATATCGCATCTCATTTCTATGTTTCATGATAATATATAATATTCATTGCGAAGTGTTATGTATATCTCGTCTACACTTCAGATGAATGTAAATGCGACACTTGCTTGCTAGGAAATAGCGTTTGTAGGTGTCTACGTATCGAAGCAATAGAGTTCTAATGCTTCTCAAAACGCAATATCGCATCCCCTTTCTATGCTTCATGATAAGATATAATATTCATTGTGGAGTGTTATGTATACCTCGTGTTCACTTAAAAAGGATGTAAATGCTACACTTCCTTGCTAGGAAATAGCGTTTGCAGATGTCTACGTATCATAGCAATAGTGTTCTGATGCTTCTTAAAACGCGATGTCGCTCCTCATTTCTATGTTCCATGATAAGATATAATATTCATTGCGAAGTGTCAAGTATACCTCGCATACACTTCAATTGAATGTAAATGCGACACTTCCATTTTAGGAAGTTACGTTTCCAGATGTCTACGTATCGAAGCAATAGAGTTCTAATGCTTCTTATAACGAGATATCGCATCTCATTTCTATGTTTCATGATAAGATATAATATTCATTGCGAAGTGTTATGTATTCCTCGTCTACACTTCAGATGAATGTAAATGCGACACTTCCTTTCTAGGAAATTCGTTTCCAGATGTCTGCGTATCGAAACAGTAGAGTTCTAGTGCTTCCTAAAAAGCGATATCGCACCTCATTCCTATGATTCATGGTAAGATATAATATTCATTGTGGATTGTTATGTATACCTCGTATTCGCTTCAATAGATTGAAAATGCTACACTTCCTTGCTAGGAATTAGCGTTTGCAGATGTCTACGTATCGTAGCAATAGAGTTCTAATGCTTCTTAAATCGCGAGATCGCATCTAATTTCTATGTTTAATGATAAGATATAATACTCATAGTGCAGTGTTATATATACCTCGTATTCACTTCAAATGAACGAAAATGCGACACTTCCTTGCAAGGAAATAGTATTTGCAGTTGTCTACGTATCGAAGCAATAGATTTCTAAAGCTTCTTTAAACGGGATATCGCGTCTCATTTCTATGTCTCATGATAAGATATAATATTCGTTGCGAAGTGTTATGTATTTCTCGTCTACACATCAAATGAATGTAAATACGACAGTTCCTTGCTAGGAAATAGCGTTTGTAGATGTCTACGTATCGAAGCAATAGTGTTCTAATGCTTCTTAAAACGCGATATCGCATCTCATTTCTATGTTTCTTGATAAGATATAATATTCATTGCGAAGTGTTATGTATTTCTCGTCTACACTTCAAATGAATGTAAATACGTCAGTTCCTTGCTAGGAAATAGCGTTTGTAGATGTCTACGTATCGAAGCAATAGAGTTCTAATATTTCTAAAACGCGATATCGCATCTCATATCTATTTTTCGTGATAAGATATAATATTCATTGCGAAGTGTCATGAATACCCTGGATACACATCAAATGAATGTAATTGCGACACTTCCATGCTAGGAAATAGCGTCTGCAGATATCTACGTAACGTAGCAATGGAGTTCTACTGCTTCTTAAAACGCGATATCGTATCACATTTCTATGTTTCATGATAAGATATAATACTCATTTCGAAGGGTTACGCATACCTCGTATACACTTCAAATGAATGAAAGTGCTAGATTTCCTTGCTAGGAAGCAGCGTTTGCAGATGTCTACGTATCGTAGCAATAGGGTTCTAATGCTTCTTAAAACGCGATATCGCATCATTTCTATGTCTCACAATACGATATAGTATTCATTGCGAAGTGTCACTTTTACCTCGCATACACTTCAAATGAATGTAAATGCGACACTTCCTTACTAGCAAGTAGTATTTGCAGTTGTCTCCGTATCGAAGCAATAGAGTTCTTATGCTTCTTAAAACGCGATATCGCATCACATGTCTATGTTTCATGATAAGATATAATATTCATTTCGAACTGTTATGTATCCCTCGTCTACAATTCAAAAGAATGTAAACTTTACACTTCCTTGCTGGGAAATAGCGTTTGCAGATGTCTACGTATCGAAGAAATAGAGTTTTATGCCTCTTAAATCCCGATATCGCATCTCATTTCTATGTTTCATGATAAGATATAATATTCATTGTGGAGTGTTATCTATACCTCGTATTCACTTAAAAAGAATGTAATTGCGATACTTCCTTGCTAGGAAATAGCGCTTGCAGATGTCTCCGTATCGAAGCAATAGAGATCTAATGCTTCTCAAATCGCGATATCGCATTTCATTTCTATGTTTCGTGATAAAGTATAATATTCATTGTGTAGTGTTATGTATACCTCGTTTTCACTTTAAAAGAATGTAAATGCGACAATTCCTTGCGACTAAATAGCGTTTGCAGATGTCTACGTATCGTAGCATTAGAATTCTAATGCTTCTTAAATCTCCATATCGCATCTCATTTCTATGTTTCATGATAAGATATAATATTCATTGTGGAGTGTTATGTATACCTCGCATACACTTCAAATGAATGTAAATGCGACACATCCTTGCTAGGAAATAGCGTTTCCAGATGTCTACGTATCGAAGCAATAGAATTCCAATGCTACTTAAAACGCGATATCGCATCTCATTTCTATGTTTCGTGATAAGATATAATATTCATTGTGGAGTGTTATGTATATCTCGCATTCACTTCAAAAGAATGTAAATGCGACACTTCCTTGCTAGGAAATAGCGTTTGCAGATGTCTGCGTATCGAAGCAATAGAGTTCTAATGCTTCTTGAAACGGGATGTCACATCTCGTATCTATGTTTCATGATAAGATATAATATTCATTGCGAAGTGTCATGTATACCTCGGATACACTTCAAATGAATGTAAATGCGACACTTCCTTGCTAGGAAATAGCGTCTGCAGATGTCTACGTATCGAAGCAATAGCGTTGCAATGCTTCTTAAATCGAGATATCGCATCTCCTTTCTATGTTTCATGATAAGATATAATTTTCATTGCGAAGTGTCTCGTACTCACTTCAAAAGAATGTAAATGCGACACTTCCTTGCTAGGACGTTGCGTTTGCAGATGTCTACGTATCGATGCAGTAGAGTTCTAATGCTTCTTAAATCGCGATATCCCATCTCATTTCTATGTTTCATGATAGGATATAATATTCATTGCGAAGTGACATGTATACCTCGCATACACATCAAATGAATGTAAATGCGACACTTCCGTGCTAGGAAGTAGTGTCACGTCCTGGCGAACAAATTATTCGTATCCCTGGAGGCTGTATAACACAAGCCTTTTAGTCGAAAATTCGGTCTGGTATAAAACGCGTATGACCGGGTTCGTCGATTCTGGCAAGACGCGGGCACCGTAAACAATCGCGAACGCCTGTAAGGAGGGATTTTACTTACCTTTCGCTGATTTCCCTCTTCTGCTTTCAGATGTGGCGGTCGTTGAGTGTCGTTTTCGGGGGAGCAGTCGGCGTACGGCTGGCTGAAATCGGCGTTGTAACGGTGGAGCTGCGATGAATGTCGCCGTCCGTCGATGAACGAAGAATTCTGGCGTTTCACCAACGTATTCCGCACGAGATAATGGATTAAATTCTTCCTCCCGGCGCGAAGAGTTCGTTTATAAACACTCAAGTTGTTGCGAACTTGGAAGAATTTGTATTAAAATATAATTGAATTTAGAAATGGAGTTGGAGTGAACTAGAACTTGATGTGGTAGGAAAATAATAAAGTATATTCTAAATCAAAGAGTACAAGAACAATTATTTCTAAGTATTAAGACTAGGTTAACTATGAATTAGGAATTAGAACAAAGACTTTAGAACTAGGAACCTCATCGAGGCTGCGCGACGGCCCTAAGGCGCGACTTGGAAGAGACTTGGAATTGGATGTGCCCGAAGGCGAGATAGAACTGTACCGTACTGACGGCACTGACTGACTGTGTCTCCCAAGATGCGTCTGCGACCTCCTCGACTCTCGGAGCGCTTCGGTCGTGTGCGAACGTAGGTGAGAGTATGTGGACGCCCGAGTGGGGTTTCAACGTTGCGTAGTGGGGTTAGCGGCGCGTGCCGCTGAGGCGGTCGCGATCTCGCGCGTCGCGGGTTACTTAATTAGCGCAACTTATGAATATAGAGATACAAGTATGAAATTAGAAATTACGACTTAAATGTAAAATGTGTGTTGTTTGTGTCGTTATAAAGTAGTGTCGTGTAAATTCTATGAGCTAGGAATACACAGCTTAGAATGTAGTGGTATATATATAATGTTAATTAATAATATTAGAAATAGTATTTTGGGCATGGCAGATCTGGGATGGTGAAATCGTAGAGTCCTTTGTACGGTGAGGGTTCCCGTCGTCGGATCTCGTGGAGGTTGATTCTCCTGGTACGTCCCTGGAGTGAGCGAGAGGGCGAGTTTCCCTGCAGGTAAGAGTGAGACGGTGGATGGCTCCTTGAGTGGGAGCGAGACAGCGCACATGGTCCTTGATGCGAGCGAGATGGCGAGCACCTCTGCGGGTGCGAATGAGACGGAGGGTTGGTCCCTTGGAGTGAGAGAGACGGCGAGCACCTCTGCGGGTGCGAGTGAGTCGGAGGGTATATCCCTTGGAGTGAGAGAGACGGCGAGCACCTCTGCGGGTGCGAGTGAGACGATGGTCGTAGCCTTTGGCCTGAGTGAGACGGCGAATTGCGCCTGGGTGTTGCCTGTGGTGCAGGCGCGTGAGGGTGGTTGCTGTGGTGCGTTGAGAGGGTGGCAGGTGGCACGCCTGACGTCACACCTTCCCCCTTAGAAAAAGAATTTCGCCTATTGCGAAATCTCTGGACTGATGTGGGCTCGATGTGGTATGCTACTCGTCTCGTGTGCTGTGGAGGAGATTGGTCCTCCTTGGCGTGTATGCTGCTCTCATCTCGTGGATGCTGTGGTCTCTCGTCTCGTGGATGCTGTGGTCTCTGCGTATCTTGTGCTGCTACGGCTGCACTCTGTTTGGTTGCACTTTTCTTCTGAGGTGCACTTTGTTCGTTTGTCACTGTCACCGATTCTTTTACTCTTTGTTCATTAAGATTTTCAGTTTTTGATTTTGACTTACACTTTTCACTGTCTCCTACATTCGATCGAACTCTCATACGTGCATTCATCGTTTGTAGGCGCTTACAATTTTTTTAATTTATTTGAATGCACAATCTTGTGCCTCCCCTTAACATTAATTTTTACATTATTATTAGGCAGAATCTCCAAGATCTTATATGGGCCTGTGTATTGAGAATCGAATTTATGTCTAAGTGGTTCGCGGAGCAAATAAACCCATTGTCCGACTTGGAAATCCTTTACATTAAGCTTCTTATCGTAATAGAATTTAGCGCGTGTTTTTGCACCGTCTAAGTATGTTTTCGCTATTTCTTGTGAAGTACGTATTCTATCGTTGAGTTCATCTAAATACGTGGCGTACGATTCGTTTTCCGAAGTGTCTCTGAAAGGTATGGCAGAGGGAGTTCGTGCTATTTTCTCAAAAACCAGTTCGTATGGCGTGTAACGTGTTCCTTCGTGTGTACTGGTATTGTAGGAAAACATAGCGTATGGCAGCCATTTTCCCCAATTGTTCCGATTGCCTATGAATTGTTTTAAATATTCCGCTAACACGTGATGTGATCTTTCCACAGAACCGTTGGTCTGGGGGTGGAAAGCCGTTGTTTTATATTGTTGAATTCTGAATCTAGCGGCGATGGTTTTCGTCAATGAGTTTATAAAGTTGGAACCTTGATCTGTTAATATGCCCTTATGGCATCCGAATTTACAAATCAAATGCGTAATGAACGCGTCGGCTATGTCAACCGCCGTGGTTCTTTTTAAAGGAATTGCTAGGGAATACTTTGTCAGGAGATCTTGTATCGTGAGTATGTTCGTATATCCGTCTGGAGTGGGGGGTAATGGTCCCATAACGTCCATGGATATCTTGTCGAATGCTGTGCCTGGGGTATCGGTGAGAGTTAGAGGTTGACGCGTTTTGACTCTAGTTAGTTTTAATTTTTGGCACATTTCGCATTTTTCTATGTATTTTTGGATTTCTTGTTTCATGTTCGGCCAGTAGTACTTTTCACGGATTCTACTGTAAGTTTTGTTAACTCCTTTGTGTCCTGCTACTGGGGTATCGTGATTCTCGCGGATTATATCGTTTCGAAGTTATTCTCGCGGAGTTCGAACGAGACCTTGGCAGAACGTAATTTGAATATTGGTGTCGAGAAAGAGATCTACTAGGATTCGTTTGATTTGTGAAAGAGTAAATTGATTAATTGCGGTTTGTGCTATGCTAAACGATTCTAATTGAAGCTCGCGTGTTACGTCATATAGAGATTGTAAACATTCTAGAAAGATTTGATTGTCGACTTGTTTCTTTTCGTGTTCCGTAACTGGTAATGAAATTTGGAAATAATTTCCGTGAGAACTTACTTTGGCTCTTCCTAAGTTAACGTTATCTTTATGTTGATGGAATTTTCCTACATTCTGAAGTTCGCGTGCGCCTGTTTCGTACGGGCGGCCTCCTCTCGTGATAAAGACGACTAAATTATCGTGCCTTGCGGATAAAGAGTCTCTTGTAGTAACTCGAGGTCGTTGCCTGACTTCGGGTGGGTAGTCCACTGTCGGTAAGTCTGTCGGTACCGTTGTCGGTAAGGAGGAACTAGGATTTTCTGTCGGTAATTGCGATCTGTCGATATTTTCTGTCGAGGATGCTGGTGTAGGAGGCGGCGGAGGTGGAGGTTTGGATGATTTAGGAACTGGAAACTCGAAAATGTTTTCGTCGGAGTCACTGGAGTGTGTAATTGGCTTTACGCTGACAGGGTTTCTTGACAAAGCATCTGCGTTCATGTTCACCTTTCCTGGCTTGTATACGATTTCATATTCGTATTCGGCCAGTTTAAGGCGCCAACGAACTAATCTACTGGACGGATCTTTGACGGAGTTCATCCAGACCAACGGTCTGTGGTCTGTCACGAGTTTGAAAGATCGACCGTAGATATATGGTCTAAAATAATGAACGGCGTAAATGATGCCCAAACACTCCTTTTCTATAGTTGAATAATTTTTCTCTGCATTATTCAGCAAGCGCGACGTGTAGGCGATTAGAAGGTCCCTACCGATGGGGCCCTGACTAAGAACGGCGCCGATAGCGTTGGCGGATGCGTCTGAGGTTATGATAAACGGTTTCGAAAAGCCAGGATACTGCAATATCGGTGCTTCACAGGGCATGTCTCTTAGTGTAACGAATGCAATTTCCTGATCGTTTCGCCAAATGAATTTAATATCTTTTTTTAAGGAGATTCGTTAGTGGTTTCGCGATAGAAGAGAAATTTGAAATAAATCTGCGATAGTATCCTGCGAGACCGAGAAACTGTTTTATTTGTTTTGGGTTCTGTGGACGTGGAAAGTCTCTGACTGTTCATATTTTATTAGGATCGGGTTTTACCCCGTTTTCGCTAATGACGTGCCTTAAATAATTTACTTCACGACGCAAAAACTCGCACTTGTCCGGCTGGAGGACAAGGTTCGCGTTTCGAAGGCGTTCTACAAGCTTATTAAATTTTACCTCGTGTTCGTGCAAAGAACTGGCGTACAGAACAATATCATCGAGATATACAAACATTTCATTGCCTTGCAAACCTGTTAGAACATTGTCCATCAGCCGTTGGAAGGTGGCTGGGGCGTTACGGAGACCGAACGGCATTCTTTGAAATTCGTAGTGGCCGTGAGGGGTCGAAAATGCGGTTTTAGCGGAATCTGATGCTGACATTGGGATCTGGACACTGCATTGTCACGAGTCGGCGTCCTAGGACCGAATGGCTCTTATGTGGCGGGCGTCCGAAGGACGCAGTCCATCCCACTTCCAGACTGGGAGACTGGGGGTGGCTAGCCCTACAGGCGGAAGGCAAAAATGAACAGCAGAACAAATGGTGAGTAAGTGGTGATATTCAGATCTCGAAATAAAGACATTTCAGAGATCCCAGATACGAAGGTCGAAAGAGACCTCAAAGCTATATATGCTAAGGCCGCTGGCGCTCGGTTAAACCGAGTCGCTGGCGGCCTTTTTTATCAAGCCCGAGAAAGCAATACGCCGCTGGCACTTAGAAGAATTCTGGGTGTTGGCGGCTAATAAAGTATAGAAATGGAGTTATAAAAGCCTGCCGCTGGGTGCCTGGAGTATTCCAGGTGCCGGCGGCTAATTTTATTTGACCAAATTTAGTGATGCTAGCCGCTGGGCGCCTGGAGTACTCCAGGCGTCGGCGGCTAATTCTATTTAATGGGAAATCCAGAAATGCAGGCCGCTGGTGCTCGGAGCTACTCCGGGCGCTGGCGGCCTTTTTTCATTTAGGCCATTTTACAAAATTTAGGGGCGCTAGCCGCTGGTGCTTGGAAATTCCAGGCGCCGGCGGCTTTTTCCATTAAATGGAATTCGATAAACGGCAGGCCGCTGGTGCCCGGATTAAATCCGGGTGCTGGCGGCCTTTTTCATTTAGGCCATTCTGAAAATTTAAGGCTCCAGTCCCAGAAAATTTCTGAGATGTATGAAACTGTAAGTCGCCATCTGGCGCATAAAATGATAGAAAAATAAAATGATTTTCGGGCTTTGTAATCTGCATAAAAAGCTACTGGCACTTACACCTAGCCAAGTGAGGTCTCTGAAACTTGAAGATCTGGGAAAGTCTCCGGCACTAAGACTTAGCCGAGCGAGACTGAATATCTATAAAAAGCTAAGTAGGAAACACCAAATAGTGGAAGCCGGCCAGCTGTGGGCTAGTAAGATGGTTTGGAAAAGGCCAGAACGGGGCCAAAAAAAGGCCGGAAATAAACATTCAGGTGGTAGACTGAGCAGTAAACCATCGCAAGGGCCGCAGTCGATCGGGGAGCCACCCTCGGTGCGCTAACGGTCGACTGGGGGACCTATGAATTCCAAGTTTGGTCAACCCATCCGTAGATGGCTTAATAGGAGACAAGCTAGTACGGGAAGTATAGCGAGCTCCACTAACGTGTACCCTCGATAGCGCACGCTGTCGGAAGGAGGTACACAGCACACACACCATACACAAACACAAACACGGTTGCGAAAGGTCCTAGCGAGAGTTCTGTCCTGAGCAGAACCGCGGCCTCGACAAAAGTGTCTCACCCGAACCTAAGGTTCAATAATAAATCAAAAGGCGTATAGCTTAGGCCATATGTCGTACAGGGCCTAACTGCAGTCGGGCACTTAAGCGCCTGGAAGCAGATTAGGAACGAAATTCGAAGTAGAGACACGTAAATCGCTGGAGACTGATAATTAGCAGCGATCTCAATACACAAAGGCCTCGTTCTGTCATACCAGCAGAACGAGACCCCTACACGTGTACCTCTGCGGCGCTCGCTGCAGAAACAAGGTACACAACACTCAAACACACAAGAACAAAAACTTTTCTCTTAATCGAAGGAGGCTCTAGCGAGTGTCTCCCTGCGTTAGCAGCTGGAGACCGCGGCCCCGGCAGGGCAGCGTTGGTGCGCGCTGATGGGCTTGACGACCCCACCGTCCCGAAGTAAGAAGCATCAACCCCCCCACAAACGCAAATTCTCATGATGGCCACACCCGACCCTAAAAATTCCGGAGGCAAAATAGCCCTCCATTCGGATCTCCGGGTGAGGGCAGGGCCGGGTGAGGTGATCGTGGCGTATGATGGGTCAAGATGGGAGAGAAATCCTCGTCCCGTGACCCCGTCCCACGGTATTGGCCCCATAGTCGAGCGGCGGAGCCGTCAAGCTCGGCGGTCGGCGACGGCTGTACTCGGGCAGCGTCGACGGGCCGCGACTGGGCGAGACTCCGCCGACGAGGCTTTGGCTAGGGCTCTAGGTATCAGCCTTTGCGCTGTCGAAATCCGGATAACTAGGTGCAACGGAAGACCCAGGTCAGATCCGGTATCTCTGGCTGGGTCAATAAGAAATAGAGAAAGGAAAAACCAGACTAGGAACGTTAGATCCGCGATTCCCCCCGCGATCGCGTACCCACCATACCCCATCGCGTCTACGTCCGCAACCGACACAGCTCAAGCTCAAGCGTTGACGTCGACGTCGACGCCCGCGATCGGATTCGCGACCACGGGACTTAGGATACTGCAGCTGAACATGCAACACTCAGCTGCAGTCACAGGGCAAGTGACTCAGCTCGTTGCAGAAAAGTACCTAGACGTCCTGCTATTGCAGGAGCCATACGCTAGGAAACTAAGCACGAGCTATGCTATTTGTGGACTAGGGATCGGTATGAAGGTGGCGGCTGTAAGCTCACAACACCCGTGGGCGGCAGTCGCCGTTAGCAACCCTCGTATCGAAATGGTATTCATCTCGCAGCTTAGCAATACGCACTGCGTTTATGCGGAAGTGCTGGCGCCCGGCATCTCGGTATACGTCGTATCGTGCTACTTCCAGTACAGCGACGATATCGAGATGCACCTCAGGCACCTCGAGACGGTGTTTCATAATCTGAGGGGGAAGAGATTGTTAGTTTCGGTAGATGCCAACGCCCGGTCGTCACTCTGGGGGCCGCAGAGTACAGACGATAGGGGAGCAAAGTTCGAGGAGCTCATACGGGCGTTTGGCATGGAAGTTGTGAACGATATTCGTCAGCTACCTACCTACTGGTCGACCAGTAGAGGCTCGTCATACATCGACGTTACTCTGGCATCGCCAACCATGCTCCCACTCATCGGGGGCTGGAGGGTACGGAGAGATTGGGTGACCAGCGATCACAACGCAATTAACATCCGGCTGAGGGTCCCGAGCACTTTAGCGGTGGATCAGGGAGGAGCAAGCACTCGGTTCGACGTCAATCGAGCCGATTGGGAGCTCTTCACTGAAAGCCTGGCCGATCAATCTAGATCGAGGCTCGAGACAGTAAGGCTGGAGTCTGCGGAAGATGTAGATAGGTTGGCGGAGACGCTAACGGGAGTCATCACTGATTCCTGTGCCGCGTCAATGCCTTACAAAAGACAACTTAGAAAGTCCAACCCGTGGTGGACGAAAGAACTTTCAGATATGAAAAGATCTGAGCACAGTCTGAGACGTGTGGCTCAGAAGGAACGAGACGAAACCGCTCGCCAAGAAAAATGGTTAAAGTACCGCTCCTCTTTGCGGGAATATAACAATAAGGTGAAGCGGACAAAACTCGAAAGCTGGCGACGCTTTGTAACGTCGAACGGGAACTCGGGGCCCTGGAGTACCGTCTATAAGCTCCAGGCGAATAAACTCCGAGTTGAGAGAGTCCTTAGTACTCTCCGGCGTGGTAGAGACAACACATATGATAGCCGCGAGACAGCCAGCTTACTCCTGAGTACGCACGTCCCCGAGGACCGGGAAGAAGAAGACACGCCGGAGCAGCGTGAGATTAGGGAAAGCGCACACTTCGCGCCTGACACTCCTGATGCCTCCTGCTTCACGGAAGCGGAGGTAGTGAGTGCAGTAAAGACTTTCAAAAATAGAAAGGCACCGGGGCCGGACCACATAGAGGTCCAGGCGCTGAAGGCCACCGTAGGTATAATTCCCGGTCAGATGACAAGAATATTTAACGGATGCCTTCAATGGGGCGTCTTCCCCTCGATCTGGAAGGAGGGCTCTCTCAGAGTCCTCTTGAAGGAAGGGAAAGACGAGAAGAATCCGAAGTCCTACAGACCGATCTGTCTCCTCTCAGTAGTAGGGAAACTCCTCGAGAAGCTCTTAAAAAAGCGTCTCTACCAGACGTCGTTGGCCCCTGGGATGGTCTCCGACCGACAGTTCGGGTTCACGCCCGGAAGGTCGGCGGAAGACGCGGTCGTGGAGATGCGCCGCATGGTCGATGCTTCCGAGCATCGATACGCTGTGGCGCTTCTCTTCGACATCTCTGGAGCCTTCGACAATGTCTGGTGGCCCCTAGTCTTAGAGTCGATGAAAGAAAGAGGCTGCCCTCGGAACGTTTTCGAAGTAATGAAAAGTTACTTCGACGGCCGACGGGTTAGACTCTCAATAGGATCTGTACAGGTTTCCAAGCGGGCGACGAGAGGGTGTCCGCAAGACTCCGTTCTCGGTCCCGCCTGCTGGAACCTTATGTTTGACAATCTCCTGCGGTCACTCCAGACCACAGTCGAGAATAGGTTCATAGCTTACGCGGACGATCTCCTAGTCCTTGTAAGCGGAAATAGTAGAAGAGAATTGGAGATAAATGGTCAACAAGTTGTTGACCAGATTCTCCTTTGGTGTAGGCTGGCGAAACTCGAAGTATCGGCCACAAAGACGGAGGCAATTGTCCTCAAGAGTGGTTTGATCGAGAGGCCAGCGATAGGAAGAAGAGGAGGCACGCGCCCGGACAGAAAACGCAAGGCCGTTCGGTCTTCTAAAGCCGACCTTGCCGCGAGACCGCCGACCATCCGATTAGGGAATAATAGTATTAAATTCAAGCACGCGGTACGGTACCTTGGCGTCAACATAGACGCAGATATGGGAGTCAGATCCCATTGTAGATATTTGAGCGACAAGGTCGGATCGCTGTTCAGTAAACTTAGTAGGCTGGCGAGATGTACGTGGGGGCTCCGCTTCAGCTCTCTCGATGGCATATACAGGGGTGCGTTCGTCTCGACGATGGTGTATGCCTCGGCGGGATGGGCCGACCTGTGCACGGAGAGAGAGTGGAAGGTGCTCAGATCCGCGCAACGTCGCGCCTTGATCGCGATGACCGGTGCATATCGCCGGATATCGTGGGAAGGTGCGTGCGTAGTGGCTGGCGCGGCCCCTATAGACATGGTCGTCCAGCAGCATAGGGCCCTCTACAATCTTCGTAGAGGAAGAGACCCCAGGATAGGGAACACCGTCATCCAAAGTGGATTGGAAGACGGTGAAGAATGCGTTAAAATTGAAGTCATAAACGTGTGGCAAACCCGGTGGAAAGATTCCCACAAGGGTCGCACGACGTATGACTTTTTTCAGGATGTTAGAGTAAGACTGGCCGCCGACTGGATTAGGCCAAGTCACTACACCACGTAGGTGCTGTCGGGGCATGGCAACTTTATGACTCGTCTATTGACGTACGCCGTTGTCAATGACTCGACATGTATCTGCGGAGGTGCAGCAGATACAGTGGGACACTTCCTACTAGAGTGCCCACTCTTCGAAGCGCAGAGAGAAGCTCTGCGAGACATTATCCCGGCGAGTGAGTGGAGATGGCCGGAGGCGGCACCGCACTTGGTGTCGTCGCCAGAGGCCTTCTCTGTGCTCGCCAGCTTCAGCCAGGAAGCGCTCTGGCTGAAGATGTTCATGGAGTAGGCTTGCTCCATCGTTGGATAGAATACAAAAGTTAAGTCTTCAGAATGGAAATTCCATTCAAACCAGTAGTTGAGGTCTTGCTTTGATCGACAACTCTTCAGTCGATCAAAGCTCTTTAAATTTCTAAATAAAGGGTCAGAGTGAGCGTGTTCGCGTACACGTAGCGAGTTCGCCTCCCCGAGGTTCCCCGTGGGTGCTCCTGCGGTTAGGATTCGTCCTCTCCGACGGAGTAGCTGAAGGACTCGCCCGGTGGGAAAGGCGCCCCGGCACATCTGGATTTTTCCGTCGCCCGTTTCAGTGAGGTGGGAGTACCCTGGGAGGTAGAGGCTAGATTACGTCGCGTATACCCGTCTGGGTGAGGAAGCACGCCTGATCACCGTCCTGGTGTAGGGCAGACAATAAATCCTGACATTGGGATTTGATGGAATCCACTTGCTAAATCAAAGGTATTGAAGTACTTTGCGCTTCCTAACTTATCTAGTATCTCCGTTATACACGGGAGCGGGTACGCATCGGCGATGGATTTTTCGTTCAGGCTTCGATAGTCTATTACAACTCTCCATCTTTTATTTCCTAAAGAATCCGGTTTCTTGGGTACAACCCAGAGCGGTGAATTATATGGAAATTTTGACGGTTTAATAATTTCCTTTTCCAGTAATTGATCTATTTGACGTTGTATTTCTTCCTTGTGTATCGGCGGGAAGCGGTATTGTTTCACGTTTATTGGCTGATCATTTATCGTTGGAATACGGTGCTCGGTTACATTGGTAAATCCTAATTTATCGCCTGGGAGATGGAATAAATCTTGATTGTTAGAAATCAGTTTGTATATATTATTTCTTTCTTCGCTGTTTAGATGATCTAGACGGAGTGACGCGACTATTTCGTCGAATCGGCTTTGAGGTTGCGTTACATTTTGAGTGGCGCGCGGAGTGTCGCGTTTCAAGTGTCGTTCGCTATCGCTTTTGAGAAGAGATTTATTTTGTGTATCTTTCGCGCGGATGTTTAAGTTACGTTGCGTACCTTCGATGGCACTTGAAAAAATTTTTGTGGATTTTCTGAGGTTGTTATTGGAAGATTTATCATGTTTGGAAACTTTGTGTTGAATATCGCGTGACGATGGTAAGAGATTTTCGTTGGAATTCGTAGAATTTGTAGTGGATTTTGAAACAATGTTAGTATAAGATACAGTGGGATTTGGGAATACTCGTTTTAGAGTGGATACAGTGGATTTGGAATTAGACGAGTTAGTACGCATGCTTGAGACAGTGGATTTAGTATTAATTGGATTAGTAGGCATGCTGGAAACAGTGGATTTAGTATTAGTAGAATTAGTACGCATGCTTGAAACAGTGGATTTAGTATTCATTTTTGTATTAGAAACAGTGGATTTAGAAGTATTCGTAAATAACGAATATAACGCTGGTTCGCGTTTCAGCGATTCGAGAACGGGAAGCGGGTCCAGATGAATTCTGGGCACCGTGATCTCGATCTCGGTATCGGTCGCATTAATTATGCTTGCTATCGCATGGCCGTTTCGCACTTTAACGATAGCATGACCGAAATATACTCCCTTCGCGATCTGTGTTCGGGGGATTATTCCTTCGCCTACGCCTGAATTAATTATTCCGACGCGTATGCTCGAGTTAGTCCGCGGAGGAAGTATTATTTTATTTAAAACGTCTTCGCGACGTGCAAATAGGATCCTATTCCCGTGCCACAGGATATATTTATTTCTAAAAGATATATCCGCTTCTGCACAAAACCCGGATCCCATGATCCCGGCGGATTTAATTGGGAAGTCGGAACTGACAACATTAAACGGAACGTCACGAGAAAATATCGGTAACGTAACCGTCCCTAAGGTGGCTACGGTTCCCTGAGTTACACCGGTAATAGTTAGGCGTTCTCCAGTGTTAATTAGAGTTTTAGGTTTTAGCGCGTTTTCCTTGATCACGTTGATCTCGGCTCCGGTGTCGATCATCATTACTACGGGTTCAATTAACGCGTTAGAATTTATGACAACCGTGGGGACGCTAGTTTTACCCGTTATGTTTACTGCTGCTCTTCTATTATCGAGATTGACTCGTCGTTCGTTAAGGCGGGAACTCGGCGATCGTAGCCGGCCTCGCGTACCGTCTCGCGGCGGGTCGGGAGGCCGTTCGCGTTTCCCGGATTCGGGCGCGAAACGTTATTTCCGACATTATTAAATTGTCGCTTTCGACATTCGTCTATGCTATGTCCCAGGTTTCGGCAGTACCTACAAACGAGATCCCGTCAATCGGGCGGTGCGTACTGACCGCGCGGAGGTCCCGTTACAGGCGGTCGTTCCTGTCGAGGATACCTCGGGGTTTCTTCCCGTGGTTACGTGACTGCGGTCTATGATTTGCGTACCTGCAATTGCGGGTGACATGACCGCGACTATTACAACGAGCGCAAACCGTTTCTTGCCGGCGCTCGAAGTGAAAATTTTCTGTACGGGGACGCGACGAGGAGAGTCTCTCTTTGTCTAATTCGTGTCGCCTGTACAACTCCTTAGCGTGAGCGAACGCGTCCGCGTATGTTTCGTACAATCGCGTGTTCATCGAATGTCGAATTTCCGGGATAAGCTCGTCGCAAAAACACCTAAGCGTAAACGCGTCTATTCCGGAACGTGAATTTACTAATTCGGCGGAATCGAACCGTTCGCAGTCGATTGCTGCGTTACGTAGGTCTTTAATTCTACCTATGAAATCGAGGATATGTTCTCCTGGGCGCATGAAAGTATTAGTTAGTTCGCCCCTGTAATGGTCGGTTGACTTTGTATTTCCGAATGCGGCTCGTAGAATATCGGTCAGTTGTCCGACCGAAGAGCATTGCTCGTCCTCTACGGCCAGGTATGCACAGCCGCGTAAACGATTGACAATGAGTTTGGTGAACGAGGGTTCTCCTTCGGGCGAAATCAACTCCCTTGCCCGTTTACAGGCCCGCACGAACTGTAATATTGGCAAGTTTTTGCCATCGAATATAGGGATGCTATCTATTGCTTCGCGAAAAATAAACCTATCTGTTTGAGAGTTTGGTGAATCGGACCCTGAGCTACGTGTCGGTTGCAGGTGCGGAGTTCCGAAAGAGATAGTGTCGGCGTTTGCGGATTGTGCCGCGCGTAAGGATTCCAATTCCCAACGCATGAAATCTATTTGACGATTTAACGTAGCGATCGCTTGTTCTTTATCCGTATTATCGTTTGAAGGTCCGGCGACGTCGATTGCGAGAGCATCGTGAAAATCTAACGTTCGGTGAGTATCGGATTCGGTTGCGGCGGCGTCCTATTGTACCTGAAGCCGCGTTCGCTTTGTCGGCGTGCGCGTCGCCATGGCTGTTCGTACACTTATTCAGCAGAATTTCCGATAAGTTATACGCGAATATCCCACCGCTGTCACCAGAAATTATGTCACGTCCTGGCGAACAAATTATTCGTATCCCAGGAGGCTGAATGACACAAGCATTTTTGTCGAGAATTCGGTCCGGTATAAAACGCGTATGACCGGGTTCGTCGATTCTGGCAAGACGCGGGCACCGTAAACAATCGCGAACGCGTGTAAGGAAGGATTTTACTTACCTTTCGCTGATTTCCCTCTTCTGCTTTCAGATGTGGCGATCGTCGAGGGTCATTCTCGGGGGAGGAGTCGGCGTACGGCTGGCTGAAATCGGCGTTGTGACGGTGGAGCTGCGATGAATGTCGCCGTCCGTCGATGAACGAAGAATTCTGGCGTTTCACCAACGTATTCCGCACGAGATAATGGATTAAATTCTTCCTCCCGGCGCGAAGAGTTCGTTTATAAACACTCAAGTTGTTACGAACTTGGAAGAATTTGTATTAAAATATAATTGAATTTAGAAATGGAGTTGGAATGAACTAGAACTTGATGTGGTAGAAAAATAATAAGGTATATTCTAAATCAAAGAGTACAAGAACAATTATTTCTAAGTATTAAGACTAGGTTAACTATGAATTAGGAATTAGAACAAGGACTTTAGAACTAGGAACCTCATCGAGGCTGCGCGACGGCCCTAAGGCGCGACTTGGAAGAGACTTGGAATTGCAAGTGCCCGAAGGCGAGATAGAACTGTACCGTACTGACGGTACTGACTGACTGTGTCTCCTAAGATGCGTCTGCGACCTCCTCGACTCTCGGAGCGCTTCGGACGCGTGCGAACGTAGGTGGGAGTATGTGGACGCCCGAGTGGGGTCTCGGCGTTGCGTGGTGGGGTTAGCGGCGCGTGCCGCTGAGGCGGTCGCGATCTCGCGCGTCGCGGCTTATTTAATTAGCGCTCTTATGATTATAGAGATACAAGTATGAAATTAGAATCTCGTAGAGGTTGATTCACCTGGTACGTCCCTGGAGTGAGCGAGAGGGCGAGTTTCCCTGTAGGTAAGAGTGAGACAGTGGATGGCACCTTGAGTGGGAGCGAGACAGCGCACATGGTCCTTGGTGCGAGCGAGATGACGCACGAGGTCCTCGGTGCGAGTGAGACAGAATGTGTTGCCCTTGGAGCGAGGGAGAAGGCGAACACATTTGCGGGTGCGAGTGAGACGGAGGGTAGGTCCCTTGGAGTGAGAGAGACGGCGAGCACCTCTGCGGGTGCGAGTGAGACGGAGGGTATGTCCCCTGGAGTGAGAGAGACGGCGAGTTGGGCCTGGGTATTGCAGGTGGTGCAGGCGCGTGAGGGTGGTGGCTGTGGTGCGTTGAGAGGGTGGCAGGCGGCACGCCTGACGTCACAGTAGCGTTTGTAGATATCTACGTATCGAAGCAGTAGAGTTCTAATGCTTCACAAAACGCGATATCGCATCTCATTTCTATGTTTCATGATAGGATATAATATTCATTGCGAAGGGTTTTGTATACCTCGTATTCACTTCAAAAGAATGTAAATGCGACACTTCCTTGCTAGGAAGTAGCGTTTACAGGTGTCTACGTATCGAAGCGATAGGGTTCTAATGCTTCTTGAATAGCGATATCGAATTACATTCCTATGTTCCATGATAAGATATAATATTCATTGTGCTGTGTTATATATACCTCGTATTCACTTCAAAATAATGTAAATGCGAAACTTCCTTGCTTGAAAATAGCATTTGCAGATGTCTACGTATCGAAGCAACAGAATTCTAGTGCTTCTTAAAACGGGATATCGCATCTCATTTCTATGTTTCAGGATAAGATAGAATATTAATTGCGAAGTGTCATGTATACCTTGTATTCACTTCAGAAAAATGCAAACGCGACACTTTCCTGCTAGGAAATAGCGTTTGCAGATGTCTACGTATCGTAGCAATAGTGTTATAATGCTTCCTGAAACGCGATATCACATAACATTTCTATGTTTCATGATAAGATATAATATTCATTGAGAAGTTTCATGTATTCCTCGTATTCACTTCAAATGAATGTAAATGCGACACTTCCTTGCTAGGAAATAGCGTCTGCAGTTGTCTACGTATCGAAGCAATAGATTTCTAATGCTCCTTAAAACGCGATATCGCTCCTCATTTCTATGTTTCATGATAAGATATAATATTCATTGTGGAGTGTTATGTATACCTCGTATTCACCTCAATGGAATATAAATGCTACACTTCCTTGCTAGGAAAAAGCGTTTGCAGATGCCTATGTATCATTGCAATAGAGTTATAATGCCTTATAAAACGCGATATGGCTCCTCTTTTCTATGTTTCATGATAAGATGTAATATTCATTGTGGAGTGTTATGTGTACCTCGTACTCACCTCAAGAGAATGTAAATGCCACACATCCTTGCTAGAAAATAGCGTTTGCAGATGTCTACGTATCGTAGCAATGGAGTTCTAAAGCTTCTTAAAACGCGATATCACATCACATTTCTATGTTTCATGATAAGATATAATATTCATTGCGAAGTTTCCCGTATTCCTCGTATTCACTTCAAATGAATGTAAATGCGGCACCTCCTTCCTAGGAAATAGCGTTTGCAGATGTCTACATATCGTAGCAAGCATGTTATAACGCTTCTTAAAACGAGATATCGCATCTCATTTCTATGTTTCATGACAACATATAATATTCATTGCGAAGTGTTATGTATACCTCGCATACACTTTAAATGAATGTAAATGCGACACTTCCTTGCTAGGAAATAGCGGTTGCAGATGTCTACGTATCGAAGCAATAGAGTTCTAATGCTTCTTGAAACGGGATATCGCATCTCATTTCTATGTTTCATGATAAGATATAATATTCATTGCGAAGTTTCATGTACTCCTCGTATTCACTTCAAATGAATGCAAATGCAACACTTTCTTGCTAGGAAATAGCGTTTGCAGATGTCTACGTATCGAAGCAATAGAGATCTAACGCTTCTTAAAACGCGATATCGCATCTCATTTCTATGTTTCATGACAACATATAATATTCATTGCGAAGTGTTATGTATACCTCGCATACACTTTAAATGAATGTAAATGCGACACTTCCTTGCTAGGAAGTAGCGGTTGCAGATGTCTACGTATCGAAGCAACAGAGTTTTATTGCTTCTTAAATCGCCATATCGCATCTCATTTCTATGTTTCATGATAAGATATAATATTCGTTCTGGAGTGTTATGTATACCTCGTACTCACTTCTAAAGATTGAAAATGCGACATTTCCTTGCTAGGAATTAGCGTCTGCAGATGTCTACGTATCGTAGCAATAATGTTCTAATGCTTCTTAAATCGTCATATCGCATCTCATTTCTATGTTTCATGATAAGATATAATATTCATTGTGCAGTGTTATGTATACCCCGTATTCACTTAAAAGGAATGTAAATACGACACTTCCTTGCTAAGAAATAGCGTTTGCAGATTTCTACGTATCGTAGCAATAGAATTCTAATGCTTCTTAAAACGAGATATAGCATCCCATTTCTATGCTTTATGGTTAGATATAATATTCATTGCGGAGTGTCATGCATACTTTGGATTCTCTTCAAGAGAATGTACATGCGACACTTCCTTGCTTGGAAATAGCGTCTGCAGATGTCTACGTATCGTAGCAATAGAGTTCTAATGCTGCTTAAATCGCGATATCGCATCTCATTTCTATGTTTCATGATAAGATATAATATTCATTGTGGAGTGCTATGCATACCTCCTATTCGCTTCAAAAGAATGTAAATGCGACACTTCCTTGCTAGGAAATAGCGTCTGCAGATGTCTACGTATCGAAGCAATAGAGTTCTGATGCTCCTTAAAACGCGATATCGCTCCTCATTTCTATGTTTCATGATAAGATATATTATTCATTGTGGAGTGTTATGTATACCTCGTATTCACCTCACTGGAATATAAATGCTACACTTCCTTGCTAGGAAAAAGCGTTTGCAGATGCCTATGTATCATTGCAATAGTGTTATAATGCTTTATAAAACGCGATATGGCTCCTCATTTCTATGTTTCATGATAAGATGTAATATTCATTGTGGAGTGTTATGTGTACCTCGTACTCACCTCAAGAGAATGTAAATGCCACACATCCTTGCTAGGAAATAGCGTCTGCAGATGTCTACGTATCGAAGCAATAATGTTCTAATGCTTCTTAAATCGTCATATCGCATCTCATTTCTATGTTTCATGATGAGATATAATATTCATTGTGCAGTGTTATGTGTACCTCGTATTCGCTTCAAAAGAATGTAAATGCGACACTATCTTGCTGGGAAATAGCGTTTGCAGATGTCTACATATCGTAGCAATAGATTTCTAATGCTGTTTAAATCGCGGTATCGCATGGCATTTCTATGTATCATGCTAAGATATAACATTCACTGTGCAGTGTTATGTATACCTCGTATTCGCTTCAAAAGAATGTAAATGCGACACTTCCTTGCTAGGAAATAGCGTTGGCAGATGTCTACGTATCCTAGCATTAGAGTTCTAATGCTTCTTAAAACGCGATATCGCATCTCATTTATATGTTTCATGATAAGATATAATATTCATTGTGCAGTGATATGTATATCTCGTCTACACTTCAAAAGAATGTAAATGCGACACTTCCTTGCTAGGAAATAGCGTCTGCAGATTTCTACGTATCGTAGAAATAGAGTTCTAATTCTTCTTAAAACGCGATATCGCATCACATTTGTATGTCTCATGATAAGATACAATATTCATTCCGAAGTGTCATGTATACCTCGTATTCACTTCAAAACAATGTAAATGCGACACTTGCTTTCTAGGAAATAGCGTTTGCAGAAGTCTACGTATCGAAACAATAGATTTCTATTGCTTCGAAAATCGCGATATCGCATCTCATTTCTATGTTTCATGATAAGATATAATATTCATTGTGCAGTGTTATGTATACCTCGTATTCACTTCAAGAGAATGTAAATGCGACACTTCCTTGCTAGGAAATAGCATTTGCAGATGTCTACATATCGAAGCAATAGAGTCCTAATGCTGCTTAAATCGCGATATCGCACCTCATTTCTATGTTTCATTATAAGTATATAATATTCATTGTGGAGTGTTGTCATAACGTCGTCTTCACTTCAAAAGAATGTAAATGAGACACTCCATTGCTAGGAAATAGCGTTTGCAGATGTCTACGTATCGTAGCATTTGTGTTCTGATGCTTCTCAAAACGCGATATCGCATCTCCTTTCTATGTCTCATGATAATATATAATAATCATTGCGAAGTGTCATGCATACCTTGCATACACTTCAAAGGAACGTAAATGCGACAATCCCTTGCTAGGAAATAGCTTTCGCAGATGTCTACGTATCGTAGCAATAGAGTTCTAATTCTTCCTAAAACTCGATATCGCATCTCATTTCTATGTTTCATGACAAGATATAATATTCATTGTGCAGTGTTATGTATACCTCGTATTCGTTTCAAAACAATGTAAATGCGACACTTCCTTGCTAGGAAATAGCGTTTGCAGATGTCTACGTATCGAAGCAATAGAGTTCTAATGCTGCTTAAATCGCGATATCGCATCTCATTTCTATGTTTCATGACAAGATATAATATTCATTGTGCAGTGTTATGTATACCTCGTATTCGCTTCAAAACAATGTAAATGCGACACTTTCTTGCAAGCTAATAGCGTTTGCAGTTGTCTACGTATCGTAGCATTAGAGTTCCAATGCTTCTTAGATCGCGATATCGCATCTCATTTCTATGTTTCATGATAAGATATAATATTCATTGTGGAGTGTTATGTATACCTCGTATTCACCTCAATGGAATATAAATGCTACACTTCCTTGCTAGGAAAAAGCGTTTGCAGATGCCTATGTATCATTGCAATAGAGTTATAATGCTTTATAAAACGCGATATGGCTCCTCATTTCTATGTTTCATGATAAGATTAAATATTCATTGCGAAGTGTTTTGTATTCCTCGTCTACACTTCAAATGAATGTAAATGCAACACTTGCTTTCTAGGAAATAGCATTTCCAGATGTCTACGTATCGAAGCACTAGAGTTCTAATGCTTCTTAGAACGAGTTATCGCATCTCATTTCTATGTTTCATGACAAGATATAATATTCAATGTGCAGTGCTATGTATACCTCGTATTCACTTCAAAAGAATGTAAATGCGATACTTCCTTGCTAGGAAATAGCGTTTGCAGATGTCTACGTACCGTAGCATTAGTGTTCTAATGCATCTTAAAACACGACATCGTATCTCATTCCTATGTCTCGTGATAAGATATAATATTCATTGTGGAGTGTTATGTATACTTCGTATTCACTTCAAAAGAATGTAGATGCGACACTTTCTTGCTAGGACAAAGCCTTTGCAGATGCCTACGTATCATAGCAATAGAGTTTTAATGCTTCTTAAAACGCGATATCGAATCTGATTTCTATGTTTCATGATAAGGTATAATATTCAATGTGCAGTGCTATGTATACCTCGTATTCACTTCAAAAGAATGTAAATGCGACACTTCTTTGCTAGGAATTAGCGTTTGCAGATGTCAGTGTATCGAAGCAATAGAGTTCTAATGCTTCTTAAATCGCGATATCGCAACTCACTTCTACGTTTCATGATAAGATATAATATTCATTGTGCAGTGCTATGTATATCTCGTTCACACTTCAAATTAATGTAAATGCGACACTTCCTTGCTAGGAACTAGCGATTGCAGATGTCTACGTATCGAAGCACTAGAGTTCTAATGCTTCTTAAATCGCGATATCGCACCACATTTCTATGTTTCATGGTAAGATATAATATTCATTGCCAAGTGTCATGTATACCTCGTATTCCTTTCAAAAAAATGTAAATGCGACACTTCCATGCTAGGAAGTAGCGTTTGCAGATGTCTACGTATCGAGCAATAGGGTTCTAATGCTTCTTAAAACGCGAAATCGATCCTCATTTCTATGTTTCATGATAAGATATAATATTCATTGTGGAGTGTTATGTATACCTCGTATTCACCTCAAAAGAATGCAAATGCGGCACTTCCTTGCTAGGAAATAGTGTCTGCAGATATCTACAAATCGTAGCAATAGAGTTCTAATGCTTCTTAAAACGCGATATCGCATCTCATTTCTACGTTTAATGATAAGATATAATATTCATTGTGGAGTGTTATGTAATCCTTGTATTCACTTCAAATGAGTGTAAATGCGACACTTCCTTGCTAGCAAATAGCACTTGCAGATGTCTACGTATCGAATCAATAGAGTTCTAAAGCTTCTCAAAACGCGATATCGCATCTCATATATACGTTTCATGATAAGATATTATATTTACTGCGAAGTTACATGTATACCTCGTATTCACTTCAAAAGAATGTAAATGCGACACTTCCTTGCTAGGAATTAGCGTTTGCAGATGTCTGTGTATCGAAGCAATAGAGTTCTAATGCTTCTCAAATCGCGATATCGCAACTCACTTCTACGTTTCATGATATGATATAATATTCATTGTGCAGTGTTATGTATATCTCGTATTCGCTTCAAAAGAATGCAAATGCGACACTTCCTAGCTGGGAAATAGCGTTGGCAGGTGTCTACGTATCGAAGCAATAGAGATCTACTGCTTCTTAAATCGCCATATCGCATCTCATTTCTATGTTTCATGATAAGATATAACATTCATTGTGGAGTGTTATTATAACCCCGTATTCACTTCAAAGAATGTAAATGCGACACTTTCTTGCTAGGAGATAGTATTGGCAGGTGTCTACGTATCGTAGCATGAGAGTTCTAATGCTTCTTAAATCGCGATATCGCATCTCATTTCTATGTTTCATGATAAGATATAATATTCATTGTGGAGTGTTATGCATACCTCCTATTCACATCAAAAGAATGTAAATGCGACACTTGCTTGCTAGGAAATAGCGTTTGCAGATGTCTACGTACCGTAGCATTAGTGTTCTAATGCATCTTAAAACACGACATCGTATCTCATTCCTATGTCTCGTGATAAGATATAATATTCATTGTGGAGTGTTATGTATGCTTCGTATTCACTTCAAAAGAATGTAAATGCGACACTTTCTTGCTAGGACAAAGCCTTTGCAGATGCCTACGTATCATAGCAATAGAGTTTTAATGCTTCTTAAAACGCGATATCGAATCTGATTTCTATGTTTCATGATAAGGTATAATATTCAATGTGCAGTGCTATGTATACCTCGTATTCACTTCAAAAGAATGTAAATGCGACACTTCTTTGCTAGGAATTAGCGTTTGCAGATGTCTGTGTATCGAAGAAATAGAGTTCCAATGCTTCTCAAATCGCGATATCGCAACTCACTTCTACGTTTCATGATAAGATATAATATTCATTGTGCAGTGTTATGTATATCTCGTATTCGCTTCAAAAGAATGCAAATGCGACACTTCCTTGCTAGGAAATAGCGTTGGCAGGTGTCTACGTTTCGAAGCAATAGAGATCTACTGCTTCTTAAATCGCCATATCGCATCTCATTTCTATGTTTCATGATAAGATATAACATTCATTGTGGAGTGTTTTTATAACCCCGTATTCACTTCAAAAGAATGTAAATGCGACACTTTCTTGCTAGGAGATAGTATTGGCAGGTGTCTACGTATCGAAGCAGTAGAGTTCTAGTGCTGCTTAAATCGCGATATCGCATCTATTTTCTATGTTTCATGATGAGATATAATATTCATTGTACAGTGTTATGTGTACCTCGTATTCGCATCAAAAGAATGTAAATGCGACACTTCCTTGCTGGGAAATAGCGTTTGCAGATGTCTACTTATCGTAGCATGAGAGTTCTAATGCTTCTTAAATCGCGACATCGCATCTCATTTCTACGTTTCATGATAAGATATAATATTCATTGTGGAGTGTTATGCATACCTCCTATTCACATCAAAAGAATGTAAATGCGACACTTCCATGCTAGGAAGTAGCGTTTGCAGATGTCTACGTATCGAGCAATAGGGTTCTAATGCTACTTAAAACGCGATATAGCATCTCATTTCTATGTATCATGATAAGATATAATATTCATTGTGCAGTGTTGTGTATACCTCGCATTCACTTCAAATGATTGTAAATGCGACACTTCCTTGCTAGGAACTAGCGTTTCCAGATGTCTACGTATCGAAGCAATAGATTTCTAATGCTCCTTAAAACGCGATATCGCTCCTCATTTCTATGTTTCATGATAAGATATAATATTCATTGTGGAGTGTTATGTATACCTCGTATTCACCTCAATGGAATATAAATGCTACACTTCCTTGCTAGGAAAAAGCGTTTGCAGATGCCTATGTATCATTGCAATAGAGTTATAATGCTTTATAAAACGCGCTATGGCTCCTCTTTTCTATGTTTCATGATAAGATGTAATATTCATTGTGGAGTGTTATGTGTACCTCGTACTCACCTTAAGAGAATGTAAATGCCACACATCCGTGCTAGAAAATAGCGTTTGCAGATATCTACGTATCGAAGCAATAGGGTTCTAATGCTTCCCAAAACGCGATATCGCATCCCATTTCTATGTTTTATGTTAAGATATAATATTCATTGCGAATTGTCATGTATACCACGCATACACTTCGAATGAATGTAAATGCGACACTTCCTTGCTAGGAAATAGCGTTTGCAGATGTCTACGTACCGTAGCATTAGAGTTCTGATGCATCTTAAAACACGATATCGTATCTCATTCATATGTCTCGTGATAAGATATAATATTCATTGTGGAGTGTTATGTATACTTCGTATTCACTTCAAAAGAATGTAAATGCGACACTTCCTTGCTAAGACAAAGCCTTTGCAGATGCCTCCGTATCATAGCAATAGAGTTCTAATGCTTCTTAAAACGCGATATCGAATCTGATTTCTATGTTTCATGATAAGATATAATATTCATTGTGCAGTGTTATGTATACCTCGTACTCACTTCAAAAGAATGTAAATGCGACACTTCCTTGCTGGGAAATAGCGTTTGCAGATGTCTACTTATCGTAGCATGAGAGTTCTAATGCTTCTTAAATCGCGACATCGCATCTCATTTCTACGTTTCATGATAAGATATAATATTCATTGTGGAGTGTTATGCATACCTCCTATTCACATCAAAAGAATGTAAATGCGACACTTCCATGCTAGGAACTAGCGATTGCAGATGTCTACGTATCGAAGCACTAGAGTTCCAATGCTTCTTAAATCGCGATATCGCACCACATTTCTATGTTTCATGATAAGATACAATATTCATTGTGGAGTGTTATGTATATCTCGTCTACACTTCAGATGAATGTAAATGCGACACTTCCATGCTAGGAAGTAGCGTTTGCAGATGTCTACGTATCGAGCAATAGGGTTCTAATGCCTCTTAAAACGTGACATAGATCCTCATTTCTATGTTTCATGATAAATTGTAATATTCATTGCGAAGTGTCATGAATAACTCGTATTCACTTCAAAAAATGTAAATGCGACAATTCCTTCCTAGGAAATAGCGTTTCCACATGTCTACGTGTCGAAACAATAGAGTTCTAATGCTTCTTAAGGCGTGATATCGCATCTCATTTCTATGTTTCATAATAAGATATAATCTTCATTGCGAAGTGTCACGAATACCTCGTACTCACTTCAAGAGAATGTAAATGCGACACTTCCTTGCTAGGAAATAGCGTTTCCAGATGTCTACGTATCGAATCAATAGAGTTCTAAAGCTTCTCAAAACGCGATATTGCATCTCATATATATGTTTCATGATAAGATATTATATTCACTGCGAAGTTACATGTATACCTCGTATTCACTTCAAAAGAATGTAAATGCGACACTTCCTTGCTAGGAAGTAGCGTTTGCAGATGTCTACGTATCGAGCAATAGGATTCTAATGCTTCTGAAATCGCAATATCGCATCTCATTGCTATGTTTCATGATAAGATATAATATACATCGTCCAGTGTTATGTATACCTCGTATACACTTCAAATGAATGTAAATGCGACACTTCCTTGCTAGGAAATAGCTTTCGCGAATGTCTACGTATCGTAGCAATAGAGTTCTAATGCTTCTTAAAACGAGATGTCGCATCTCATTTCTATGTTTCATGATAGGATATAATATTCATTGCGAAGTGTCATGAATAACTCGTACTCACTCAAAAAAATGTAAATGCGACAATTCCTTCCTAGGAAATAGCGTTTCCACATGTCTACGTATCGAAACAATAGAGTTCTAATGCTTCTTAGGACGTGATATCGCATCTCACTTCTATGTTTCATAATAAGATATAATCTTCATTGCGAAGTGTCACGAATACCTCGTACTCACTTCAAAAGAATGTAAATGCGACACTTCTTTGCTAGTAAATAGTGTCTGCAGACATCTACGTATCGTAGCAATAGATCTCTAATGCTACTTAAAACGCGATATCGCATCTCATTTCTATGTTTCATTGTAAGATATAATATTCATTGTGGAGTGTTATGTACACCTTGTATTCACTTCAAAAGAATGTAAATGCTACACGTCCTTGCTAGGAAATAGCGTTAGCAGATGTCTACGTATCGTAGCAATAGAATTCTAATGCTTAAATCGCATCTCATTTCTATGTTTCATGATAAGATGTAATATTCATTGTGGAGTGTTATGTACACCTCGTATTCACTTCAAAAGACTGTAAATGCGACACTTCCTTGCTAGGAAATAGCGTCTGCAGATGTCAATGTATCGTAGCAATAGAGTTCTAATGCTTCTTAAAACGCGAATCGATCCTCATTTCTATGTTTCACGATATAATATAATATTCATTGTGGAGTGTTATATATACCTCGTATTCACTTCAAAAGAATGTAAATGCGACACTTCCTTGCTAGGAAATAGCTTCTGCAGATATCTACGTATCGTAGCAATAGAGTTCTAATGCTTCTTAAATCGTCATATCGCATCTCATTTTTATGTTTTATGATACGATATAATATTAATTGCGGGGTGTCATGTATACTTCGTATTCACTTCCAAAGAATGTAAATGCGACACTTCCTTTCTTGGAAATAGCGTTTGCAGATGTCTACGTATCGAAGCAAAAGAGTTCTAATCCTTCTCAAAACGCGGCATCGCATCTCATTTCTATGTTTCATGATGATATATAACATTCATTGTGGAGTGTTATGTATACCTCGTATTCACTTCAAAAGAATGTAAATGGGACACTTCCTTCCTTGGAAATATCGTTTGCAGGTGTCTCCGTATCGAAGCAATAGTTTTCTAATGCTTCTTATATCGTGATATCGCATCTCATTCCTATATTTCATGACATGATATAATATTCAATGTGGAGTGTTATGTATACCTCGTATTCACTTCAAAAGAATGTTAACGCGACACTTTCTTGCTATTAAATAGCGTTTGCAGACGTCTACGTATCGAAGCAATAGAGTTCTAATCCTTCTTATATCGCGATATCGCATCTCATTTCTATGTTTCATGATAAGATATAATATTCATTGTGGAGTGTTATGTATACCTCGTATTCACTTCAAACGTATGTAAATGCGACACTTCCTTGATAGGAAATAGCGTCTGCAGATGTCTACGAATCGTAGCAATAGAGTTCTGGTGCTACTTAAAACGCGATATCGCATTTCATTTCTATGATTCATTATAAGATATATTATTCATTGCGTAGTGTCATGTATACTTCGTATTCACTTCAAAAGAATGTAAATGCGACACTTCATTGCCAGGAATTAGCGTTTGCAGAAGTCTCCGTTTCGAAGCAATAGAGTTCTAATGCTTCTTAGAACGAGATGTCGCATCTGATTTCAATGTTTCATGATAAGATATAATATTAATTGCGAAGTATCATGTATACTTCGTATTCACTTCAAAAGAATGCAAATGCGACACTTCCCTGCTATTATATAGCGTTTGCAGATGACAACACACCGTAGCAATAGAGGTCTAAAGCTTCTTAAAACAAGATATCGCACCTCATTTCCATGTTTCATGATAAGATATAATATTCATTGCGAAGTGTCATGAATACATCGTATTCACTTCAAAAGAATGTAAATGCGACACTTCATTGCTAGGAAGTAGTGTTTGCAGTTGTCTACTTATCGAAGCAATAGATTTCTAATGCTTCTTAAAACGAGATGTCGCATCTCATATCTATGTTTCATGATAAGATATATTATTCATTGCGTAGTGTCATGTATACCTCGTATTCACTTCAAAAGAATGTAATGCGACACTTCCTTACCAGGAAATACCGTTTGCAGATGTCTCCGTATCGAAGCAATAGAGTTCTAATGCTTCTTAGAACGAGATGTCGCATCTGATTTCAATGTTTCATGATAAGATATAATATTAATTGCGAAGTATCATGTATACTTCGTATTCACTTCAAAAGAATGTAAATGCAACACTTCCTTGCTAGGAAATAGCGTTTCCAGATGTCTACGTATCGAGTCAATAGAGTTCTAAAGCTTCTCAAAACGCGATATCGCATCTCATATATATGTTTCATGATAAGATATTATATACACTGCGAAGTTACATGTATACCTCGTATTCACTTCAAAAGAATGTAAATGCGACACTTCCTTGCTAGGAAATAGCGTTTGCAGATATCTACGTATCGAGCAATAGGTTTCTAATGCTTCTGAAATCGCAATATCGCATCCCATTGCTAGGTTTCATGATAACATATAATATACATCGTCCAGTGTTATGTATACCTCGTATACACTTCAAATGAATGTAAATGCGACACTTCCTTGCTAGGAAATAGCTTTTGCAAATGTCTACGTACCGTAGCAATAGAGTTCTAACGATTCTTAATTCGCGATAGCGCATCTCATTTCTATGTTTCATGATACGATATAATATTGATTGCGAAGTGTCATGTATACCACGTATTCACTTCAAAAGAATGTAAATGCGACACTTCATTGCTAGGAAGTAGCGTTTGCAGATGTCTAAGTATCGAAACAATACAGTTCTAATGCATCGTAAAACGAGATGTCAAATCTCATTTCTAAGTTTCGTGATAAGATATAATATTCATTGCGAAGTGTCACGTATACCTCGAATACACTTCAAATGATTGTAAATGCGACACCTCCTTGCTAGGAAATAGTGTCTCCATATGTCTACGTATCGAAGCAGTAGAGTGCTAACGCTTCTTAAATCGCGATATCGCACCTCATTTCTATGTTTCATGTTAAGATATAATATAGAATGCGAATTGTTATGTGAACCTCGTATTCACTTCAAAAGAATGTAAATGCGGCATTTCATTGCTAGGAAGTAGCGTTTGCAGATGTCTACTTATCGGAGCAATTGGGTTCTAATGCTTCTTGAAACGCGATATCGCATTTCATTTCTATGTCTCCTGATAGGGTATAATATTCATTGCGGAGTGTTATGCATCCCTCGTATTCACTACTAAAGAATGAAAATGCGACACTTCCTTGATACTAAGTAGCCGTTCCAGATGTCTACGTATCCCAGCAATAGATTCCTGATGCCTTTTAAATCGCGATATCGCATCTCATTTCTATGTTTCATGAAAAGATATAATATTGATTGTGGTGTTTTATGTATACCTCGCATTCACTTCAAAAGAATGTAAATGCGAAACATCCTTGCTAGGAAATAGCGCTTCCAGATGTCTACGAATCGAAACAATAGAGTTCTAATGCTTCTTAAAACGAGATGTCGCATCTCATTTCTATGTTTCATGATAAGGTATAATATTCATTGCGAAATGCCACTTATACCTCGCCTACACTTCAGGTGAATGTAAATGCGACACTTCTTTGCTAGTAAATAGCGTCTGCAGACATCTACGTATCGTAGCAATAGATTTCTAATGCTACTTAAAACGCGATATCGCATCTCATTTCTATGTTTCATTATAAGATATAATATTCATTGTGGAGTGTTATGTACACCTTGTATTCATTTCAAAAGAATGTAAATGCTACACTTCCTTGCTAGGAAATAGCGTTAGCAGATATCTACGTATCGTAGCAATAGAGTTCCAATGCTTCTTAAAACGCGATATCGCATCTCTTTTCTATGTTTCATGATAAGATATAATATTCATTGCGAAGTGTCTTGAATACCTCGAATACACTTCAAATGAATGTAAATGCGACACTTCCTTGCTAGGTAATAGCGATGGCAGATGTCTACGTATCGAAGCAATAGCGTTCTAATGCTTCTTAAATCGCCATATCGCATTCCATTTCTATGTTTTATGATAAGATATAATATTCATTGTGGATTGTTATGTGTACCTCGTATTTACTTCAAATGATTGAAAATGCGACACTTGCTTGCTAGGAATTAGTGTTTGCAGATGTCTACGTATCGTAGCAATAGAGTTCTAATGCTTCTTAAAACGGGAAATCGATCCTCATTTATATGCTTCATGATAAGATATAATTTTCATTGTGGATTGTTATGTATACCTCATATTCACTTCAAAAGAATGTAAATGCGACACTTCCTTGCTAGGAAATAGAGTCTGCAGATGTCTACGTATCGTAGCAATAGAGTTCTAATGCTTCTTAAAACGCGAATCGACCCTCAATTATATGTTTCATGATAAGATACAATATTCATTGTGGAGTGTTATGTATAACTCGTATTCACTTCAAAAGAATGTAAATGCGACACTCTCTTGCTAGGAAATAGCGTCTGCAGATGTCTACGTATCGTAGCAATAGAATTCTAATGCTTAAATCGCATCTCATTTCTATGTTTCATGATAAGGTGTAATATTCATTGTGGAGTGTTATGTATACCTCGTATTCACTTCAAAAGACTGTAAATGCGACACTTCCTTGCTAGGAAATAGCGTCTGCAGATGTCAATGTATCGTAGCAATAGAGTTCTAATGCTTCTTAAAACGCGAATCGGTCCTCATTTCTATGTTTCACGATATAACATAATATTCATTGTGGAGTGTTATATATACCTCGTATTCACTTCAAAAGAATGTAAATGCGACACTTCCTTGCTAGGAAATAGCTTCTGCAGATATCTACGTATCGTTGCAATAGTGTTCTAATGCTTCTTAAATCGCCATATCGCATCTCATTTTTATGTTTTATGATAAGATATAATATTAATTGCGGGGTGTCATGTATACTTCGTATTCACTTCCAAAGAATGTAAATGCGACACTTCCTTGCTTGGAAATAGCGTTTGCAGATGTCTACGTATCGAAGAATTGAGTTCAAGTGCATCTTAGAACGCGATATCGCATCTCATATCTATTTCTTATGATAAGATATAATATTCATTGGGAAGTGTTATGTGTTCCTCCTCTACACTTCAAATGAATGTAAATGCGACATTTCCTTTCTAGGAAATTACGTTCCCAGATATCTCTACATCGAAGCTATAGAGTTCTAATGCTCCTTAAAATGCGATATCGAATCTCATTTCTATGTTTCATGATAGGATTTAATATTCATTGTGGAGTGTTATGTATACCTCGTCTACACTTCAAATGAATGTAAATGCGACACTTCCTTTCTAGGAAATTATGTTTGCAGATGTCTATGTATCGAAGCAATAGAGTTCTAATGCTTCTTAAAGCTCGGTATCGCATCTCATTTCTATGCCTCATGACAAGATATTATATGCTTTGCGAAGTGTTATGTATTCCTCGTCTACACTTCAAATGAGGGTAAATGCGACACTACCTTTCTAGGAAATTACGTTTCCAGATGTCTACGTATCGAAGCAATAGAATTCTAGTGCATCTTAAATCGCGATATCGCATCTCATTTCTATGTTTCATGATAATATATAATATTCATTAAAAAGTGTTACGTATTCCTCGTCTACACTTCAAAAAGATATAAATGCTTCACTTCCTTGCTAGGAAATAGCGTTTGCAGATGTCTACGTATCGTAGCAATAGAGTTCTAATGCTTCTTAAAACGCGAAATCGATCCTCATTTATATGCTTCATGATAAGATATAATATTCATTGTGGAGTGTTGTGTATACCTCGTATTCACTTCAAAAGAATGTAAATGCGACACTTCCTTGCTAGGAAATAGCGTTAGCAGATATCTACGTATCGTAGCAATAGAGTTCCAATGCTTCTTAAAACGCGATATCGCATCTCTTTTCTATGTTTCATGATAAGATATAATATTCATTGCGAAGTGTCTTGAATACCTCGAATACACTTCAAATGAATGTAAATGCGACACTTCCTTGCTAGGTAATAGCGATGGCAGATGTCTACGTATCGAAGCAATAGCGTTCTAATGCTTCTTAAATCGCCATATCGCATTCCATTTCTATGTTTTATGATAAGATATAATATTCATTGTGGATTGTTATGTGTACCTCGTATTTACTTCAAATGATTGAAAATGCGACACTTGCTTGCTAGGAATTAGTGTTTGCAGATGTCTACGTATCGTAGCAATAGAGTTCTAATGCTTCTTAAAACGGGAAATCGATCCTCATTTATATGCTTCATGATAAGATATAATTTTCATTGTGGATTGTTATGTATACCTCATATTCACTTCAAAAGAATGTAAATGCGACACTTCCTTGCTAGGAAATAGAGTCTGCAGATGTCTACGTATCGTAGCAATAGAGTTCTAATGCTTCTTAAAACGCGAATCGACCCTCAATTATATGTTTCATGATAAGATACAATATTCATTGTGGAGTGTTATGTATAACTCGTATTCACTTCAAAAGAATGTAAATGCGACACTCTCTTGCTAGGAAATAGCGTCTGCAGATGTCTACGTATCGTAGCAATAGAATTCTAATGCTTAAATCGCATCTCATTTCTATGTTTCATGATAAGGTGTAATATTCATTGTGGAGTGTTATGTATACCTCGTATTCACTTCAAAAGACTGTAAATGCGACACTTCCTTGCTAGGAAATAGCGTCTGCAGATGTCAATGTATCGTAGCAATAGAGTTCTAATGCTTCTTAAAACGCGAATCGGTCCTCATTTCTATGTTTCACGATATAACATAATATTCATTGTGGAGTGTTATATATACCTCGTATTCACTTCAAAAGAATGTAAATGCGACACTTCCTTGCTAGGAAATAGCTTCTGCAGATATCTACGTATCGTTGCAATAGTGTTCTAATGCTTCTTAAATCGCCATATCGCATCTCATTTTTATGTTTTATGATAAGATATAATATTAATTGCGGGGTGTCATGTATACTTCGTATTCACTTCCAAAGAATGTAAATGCGACACTTCCTTGCTTGGAAATAGCGTTTGCAGATGTCTACGTATCGAAGAATTGAGTTCAAGTGCATCTTAGAACGCGATATCGCATCTCATATCTATTTCTTATGATAAGATATAATATTCATTGGGAAGTGTTATGTGTTCCTCCTCTACAATTCAAATGAATGTAAATGCGACATTTCCTTTCTAGGAAATTACGTTCCCAGATATCTCTACATCGAAGCTATAGAGTTCTAATGCTCCTTAAAATGCGATATCGAATCTCATTTCTATGTTTCATGATAGGATTTAATATTCATTGTGGAGTGTTATGTATACCTCGTCTACACTTCAAATGAATGTAAATGCGACACTTCCTTTCTAGGAAATTATGTTTGCAGATGTCTATGTATCGAAGCAATAGAGTTCTAATGCTTCTTAAAGCTCGGTATCGCATCTCATTTCTATGCCTCATGACAAGATATTATATGCTTTGCGAAGTGTTATGTATTCCTCGTCTACACTTCAAATGAGGGTAAATGCGACACTACCTTTCTAGGAAATTACGTTTCCAGATGTCTACGTATCGAAGCAATAGAATTCTAGTGCATCTTAAATCGCGATATCGCATCTCATTTCTATGTTTCATGATAATATATAATATTCATTAAAAAGTGTTACGTATTCCTCGTCTACACTTCAAAAAGATATAAATGCTTCACTTCCTTGCTAGGAAATAGCGTTTGCAGATGTCTACGTATCGTAGCAATAGAGTTCTAATGCTTCTTAAAACGCGAAATCGATCCTCATTTATATGCTTCATGATAAGATATAATATTCATTGTGGAGTGTTGTGTATACCTCGTATTCACTTCAAAAGAATGTAAATGCGACACTTCCTTGCTAGGAAATAGCGTTAGCAGATATCTACGTATCGTAGCAATAGAGTTCCAATGCTTCTTAAAACGCGATATCGCATCTCTTTTCTATGTTTCATGATAAGATATAATATTCATTGCGAAGTGTCTTGAATACCTCGAATACACTTCAAATGAATGTAAATGCGACACTTCCTTGCTAGGTAATAGCGATGGCAGATGTCTACGTATCGAAGCAATAGCGTTCTAATGCTTCTTAAATCGCCATATCGCATTCCATTTCTATGTTTTATGATAAGATATAATATTCATTGTGGATTGTTATGTGTACCTCGTATTTACTTCAAATGATTGAAAATGCGACACTTGCTTGCTAGGAATTAGTGTTTGCAGATGTCTACGTATCGTAGCAATAGAGTTCTAATGCTTCTTAAAACGGGAAATCGATCCTCATTTATATGCTTCATGATAAGATATAATTTTCATTGTGGATTGTTATGTATACCTCATATTCACTTCAAAAGAATGTAAATGCGACACTTCCTTGCTAGGAAATAGAGTCTGCAGATGTCTACGTATCGTAGCAATAGAGTTCTAATGCTTCTTAAAACGCGAATCGACCCTCAATTATATGTTTCATGATAAGATACAATATTCATTGTGGAGTGTTATGTATAACTCGTATTCACTTCAAAAGAATGTAAATGCGACACTCTCTTGCTAGGAAATAGCGTCTGCAGATGTCTACGTATCGTAGCAATAGAATTCTAATGCTTAAATCGCATCTCATTTCTATGTTTCATGATAAGGTGTAATATTCATTGTGGAGTGTTATGTATACCTCGTATTCACTTCAAAAGACTGTAAATGCGACACTTCCTTGCTAGGAAATAGCGTCTGCAGATGTCAATGTATCGTAGCAATAGAGTTCTAATGCTTCTTAAAACGCGAATCGGTCCTCATTTCTATGTTTCACGATATAACATAATATTCATTGTGGAGTGTTATATATACCTCGTATTCACTTCAAAAGAATGTAAATGCGACACTTCCTTGCTAGGAAATAGCTTCTGCAGATATCTACGTATCGTTGCAATAGTGTTCTAATGCTTCTTAAATCGCCATATCGCATCTCATTTTTATGTTTTATGATAAGATATAATATTAATTGCGGGGTGTCATGTATACTTCGTATTCACTTCCAAAGAATGTAAATGCGACACTTCCTTGCTTGGAAATAGCGTTTGCAGATGTCTACGTATCGAAGAATTGAGTTCAAGTGCATCTTAGAACGCGATATCGCATCTCATATCTATTTCTTATGATAAGATATAATATTCATTGGGAAGTGTTATGTGTTCCTCCTCTACACTTCAAATGAATGTAAATGCGACATTTCCTTTCTAGGAAATTACGTTCCCAGATATCTCTACATCGAAGCTATAGAGTTCTAATGCTCCTTAAAATGCGATATCGAATCTCATTTCTATGTTTCATGATAGGATTTAATATTCATTGTGGAGTGTTATGTATACCTCGTCTACACTTCAAATGAATGTAAATGCGACACTTCCTTTCTAGGAAATTATGTTTGCAGATGTCTATGTATCGAAGCAATAGAGTTCTAATGCTTCTTAAAGCTCGGTATCGCATCTCATTTCTATGCCTCATGACAAGATATTATATGCTTTGCGAAGTGTTATGTATTCCTCGTCTACACTTCAAATGAGGGTAAATGCGACACTACCTTTCTAGGAAATTACGTTTCCAGATGTCTACGTATCGAAGCAATAGAATTCTAGTGCATCTTAAATCGCGATATCGCATCTCATTTCTATGTTTCATGATAATATATAATATTCATTAAAAAGTGTTACGTATTCCTCGTCTACACTTCAAAAAGATATAAATGCTTCACTTCCTTGCTAGGAAATAGCGTTTGCAGATGTCTACGTATCGTAGCAATAGAGTTCTAATGCTTCTTAAAACGCGAAATCGATCCTCATTTATATGCTTCATGATAAGATATAATATTCATTGTGGAGTGTTGTGTATACCTCGTATTCACTTCAAAAGAATGTAAATGCGACACTTCCTTGCTAGGAAATAGAGTCTGCAGATGTCTACGTATCGTAGCAATAGAGTTCTAATGCTTCTTAAAACGCGAATCGACCCTCAATTATATGTTTCATGATAAGATATATTATTCATTGTGGAGTGTTATGTATACCTCGTATTCACCTCAATGGAATATAAATGCTACACTTCCTTGCTAGGAAAAAGCGTTTGCAGATGCCTATGTATCATTGCAATAGAGTTATAATGCTTTATAAAACGCGATATGGCTCCTCATTTCTATGTTTCATGATAAGATGTAATATTCATTGTGGAGTGTTATGTGTACCTCGTACTCACCTCAAGAGAATGTAAATGCCACACATCCTTGCTAGGAAATAGCGTCTGCAGACGTCTACGTATCGAAGCAATAATGTTCTAATGCTTCTTAAATCGTCATATCGCATCTCATTTCTATGTTTCATGATAAGATATAATATTCATTGTGGATCGTTATGTATACCTCGTATTGGCTTCAAAAGTATGTAAATGCGACACTTTCTTCCTAGGAGATAGAATAGTCTGGTATCTACGTATCGAAGCAGTAGTGTTCTAATGCTGCTTAAATCGCGATATCGCATCTCATTTCTATGTTTCATGATGAGATATAATATTCATTGTGCAGTGTTATGTGTACCTCGTATTCGCTTCAAAAGAATGTAAATGCGACACTATCTTGCTGGGAAATAGCGTTTGCAGATGTCTACGTATCGTAGCAATAGATTTCTAATGCTGTTTAAATCGCGGTATCGCATGGCATTTCTATGTATCATGATAAGATATAACATTCACTGTGCAGTGTTATGTATACCTCGTATTCGCTTCAAAAGAATGTAAATGCGACACTTCCTTGCTAGGAAATAGCGTTTGCCGATGTCTACGTATCGTAGTATTGGAGCCCTAATGCTTCTTAAATCGCGATATCGCATCTCATTTCTATGTTTCATGATAAGATATAATATTCATTGCGAAGTGTCTTGTATACCTCGCATACACTTCAAATGAAAGTAAATGCGACACTTCCTTGCTAGGAAATAGCGTCTGCAGATGTCTACGTATCGACGCAATCGAGATCTACTGCTTCATAAATCGCCATATCGCATTTCACTTCTATGTTTCATTATAAGTATATAATATTCATTGTGGAGTGTTGTCATAACCTCGCCTTCACTTCAAAAGAATGTAAATGCGACACTCCATTGCTAGGAAATAGTGTTTGCAGATGTCTACGTATCGTAGCATTTGTGTTCTAATGCTTCTCAAAACGCGATATCGCATCTCCTTTCTATGTTTCATGATAATATATAATAATCATTGCGAAGTGTCATGTATACCTTGCATACACTTCAAATGAACGTAAATGCGACTCTCCGTTGCTAGGAAATAGCGATTGCAGATGTCTACGTATCGAAGCACTAGAGTTCTAATGCTTCTTAAATCGCGATATCGCACCACATTTCTATGTTTCATGATAAGATATAATATTCATTGCCAAGTGTCATGTATACCTCGTATTCCTTTCAAAAAAATGTAAATGCGACACTTCCATGCTAGGAAGTAGCGTTTGCAGATGTCTACGTATCGAGCAATAGTGTTCTAATGCTTCTGAAATCGCAATATCGCATCTCATTTCTATGTTTCATGATAATATATAATATACATCGTGCAGTGTTATGTATACCTCGTACACACTTCAAATGAATGTAAATGCGACACTTCCTTGCTAGGAAGTAGCGTTTGCAATTGTCTACGTAAGAAGCAATAGAGTTCTAGTGCTTATCAAAACGCGATATCGCATCCCATTTCTATGTTTCATGATAGGATATAATATTCATTGCGAAGTGTCATGTATATCTCGGATTCACTTCAAAACAATGTAAGTGCGACACTTCCTTGCTAGGAAATAGCGTCTGCAGATGTCTACGTATCGTAGCAATGGTGTTCTAATTCTTCTTAAAACGCGATATCGCATCTCATTTCTATGTTTCATGATGAGATACAATATTAATTGCCAAGTGTTATGTATACCTCGTATTCACTTCAAATGAATGTAAATGCGACACTTCCTTGCTAGGAAATAGCGTTGGCAGATGTCTACGTATCCTAGCATTAGAGTTCTAATGCTTCTTAAAACGCGATATCGCATCTCATTTATATGTTTCATGATAAGATATAATATTCATTGTGCAGTGATATGTATATCTCGTCTACACTTCAAAAGAATGTAAATGCGACACTTCCTTGCTAGGAAATAGCGTCTGCAGATTTCTACGTATCGTAGAAATAGAGTTCTAATTCTTCTTAAAACGCGATATCGCATCACATTTGTATGTCTCATGATAAGATACAATATTCATTCCGAAGTGTCATGTATACCTCGTATTCACTTCAAAACAATGTAAATGCGACACTTGCTTTCTAGGAAATAGCGTTTGCAGAAGTCTACGTATCGAAACAATAGATTTCTAATGCTTCGAAAATCGCGATATCGCATCTCATTTCTATGTTTCATGATAAGATGTAATATTCATTGTGCAGTGTTATGTAGACCTCGTATTCACTTCAAGAGAATGTAAATGCGACACTTCCTTGCTAGGAAATAGCGTTTGCAGATGTCTACATATCGAAGCAATAGAGTCCTAATGCTGCTTAAATCGCGATATCGCACCTCATTTCTATGTTTCATTATAAGTATATAATATTCATTGTGGAGTGTTGTCATAACCTCGTCTTCACTTCAAAAGAATGTAAATGCGACACTTCCTTGCTAGGAAATAGCGTTTGCAGATGTCTACGTATCATCGCGGTAGAGTTCTAATACTTCTCAAAACGCGATATCGCTCCGCATTTCTATGTTTCATGATAAGATTAAATATTCATTGCGAAGTGTTTTGTATTCCTCGTCTACACTTCAAATGAATGTAAATGCAACACTTCCCTTCTAGGAAATAGCGTTTCCAGATGTCTACGTATCGAAGCACTAGAGTTCTAATGCTTCTTAGAACGAGTTATCGCATCTCATTTCTATGTTTCATGACAAGATATAATATTCAATGTGCAGTGCTATGTATACCTCGTATTCACTTCAAAAGAATGTAAATGCGACACTTCCTTGCTAGGAATTAGCGTTTGCAGATGTCTGTGTATCGAAGAAATAGAGTTCCAATGCTTCTCAAATCGCGATATCGCAACTCACTTCTACGTTTCATGATAAGATATAATATTCATTGTGCAGTGTTATGTATATCTCGTATTCGCTTCACAAGAATGCAAATGCGACACTTCCTTGCTAGGAAATAGCGTTGGCAGGTGTCTACGTTTCGAAGCAATAGAGATCTACTGCTTCTTAAATCGCCATATCGCATCTCATTTCTATGTTTCATGATAAGATATAACATTCATTGTGGAGTGTTATTATAACCCCGTATTCACTTCAAAAGAATGTAAATGCGACACTTTCTTGCTAGGAGATAGTATTGGCAGGTGTCTACGTATCGAAGCAGTAGAGTTCTAGTGCTGCTTAAATCGCGATATCGCATCTATTTCCTATGTTTCATGATGAGATATAATATTCATTGTACAGTGTTATGTGTACCTCGTATTCGCATCAAAAGAATGTAAATGCGACACTTCCTTGCTGGGAAATAGCGTTTGCAGATGTCTACTTATCGTAGCATGAGAGTTCTAATGCTTCTTAAATCGCGACATCGCATCTCATTTCTACGTTTCATGATAAGATATAATATTCATTGTGGAGTGTTATGCATACCTCCTATTCACATCAAAAGAATGTAAATGCGACACTTCCATGCTAGGAAGTAGCGTTTGCAGATGTCTACGTATCGAGCAATAGGGTTCTAATGCTACTTAAAACGCGATATAGCATCTCATTTCTATGTATCATGATAAGATATAATATTCATTGTGCAGTGTTGTGTATACCTCGCATTCACTTCAAATGATTGTAAATGCGACACTTCCTTGCTAGGAACTAGCGTTTCCAGATGTCTACGTATCGAAGCAATAGATTTCTAATGCTCCTTAAAACGCGATATCGCTCCTCATTTCTATGTTTCATGATAAGATATAATATTCATTGTGGAGTGTTATGTATACCTCGTATTCACCTCAATGGAATATAAATGCTACACTTCCTTGCTAGGAAAAAGCGTTTGCAGATGCCTATGTATCATTGCAATAGAGTTATAATGCTTTATAAAACGCGATATGGCTCCTCTTTTCTATGTTTCATGATAAGATGTAATATTCATTGTGGAGTGTTATGTGTACCTCGTACTCACCTTAAGAGAATGTAAATGCCACACATCCGTGCTAGAAAATAGCGTTTGCAGATGTCTACGTATCGAAGCAATAGGGTTCTAATGCTTCTCAAAACGCGATATCGCATCCCATTTCTATGTTTTATGTTAAGATATAATATTCATTGCGAATTGTCATGTATACCACGCATACACTTCGAATGAATGTAAATGCGACACTTCCTTGCTAGGAAATAGCGTTTGCTGATGTCTACGTACCGTAGCATTAGAGTTCTAATGCATCTTAAAACACGATATCGTATCTCATTCATATGTCTCGTGATAAGATATAATATTCATTGTGGAGTGTTATGTATACTTCGTATTCACTTCAAAAGAATGTAAATGCGACACTTCCTTGCTAGGACAAAGCCTTTGCAGATGCCTCCGTATCATAGCAATAGAGTTCTAATGCTTCTTAAAACGCGATATCGAATCTGATTTCTATGTTTCATGATAAGATATAATATTCATTGTGCAGTGTTATGTATACCTCGTACTCACTTCAAAAGAATGTAAATGCGACACTTCCTTGCTAGGAAACAGCGTTTGCAGATGTCTACGTATCATCGCGGTAGAGTTCTAATACTTCTCAAAACGCGATATCGCTCCTCATTTCTATGTTTCATGATAAGATTAAATATTCATAGCGAAGTGTTTTGTATTCCTCGTCTACACTTCAAATGAATGTAAATGCAACACTTCCCTTCTAGGAAATAGCGTTTCCAGATGTCGACGTATCGAAGCACTAGAGTTCTAATGCTTCTTAGAACTCGTTATCGCATCTCATTTCTATGTTTCATGACAAGATATAATATTCAATGTGCAGTGCTATGTATACCTCGTATTCACTTCAAAAGAATGTAAATGCGACACTTCCTTGCTAGGAATTAGCGTTTGCAGATGTCTGTGTATCGAAGCAATAGAGATCTACTGCTTCTTAAATCGCCATATCGCATCTCATTTCTATGTTTCATGATAAGATATAACATTCATTGTGGAGTGTTATTATAACCCCGTATTCACTTCAGAAGTATGTAAATGCGACACTTTCTTGCTAGGAGATAGTATTGGCAGGTGTCTACGTATCGAAGCAGTAGAGCTCTAGTGCTGCTTAAATCGCGATATCGCATCTATTTTCTATGTTTCATGATGAGATATAATATTCATTGTAGAGTGTTATGTGTACCTCGTATTCGCTTCAAAAGAATGTAAATGCGACACTTCCTTGCTGGGAAATAGCGTTTGCAGATGTCTACGTATCGTAGCATGAGAGTTCTAATGCTTCTTAAATCGCGATATCGCATCTCATTTCTATGTTTCATGATAAGATATAATATTCATTGTGGAGTGTTATGCATACCTCCTATTCACATCAAAAGAATGTAAATGCGACACTTCCATCCTAGGAAGTAGCGTTTGCAGATGCCTATGTATCATTGCAATAGAGTTATAATGCTTTATAAAACGCAATATGGCTCCTCTTTTCTATGTTTCATGATAAGATGTAATATTCATTGTGGAGTGTTATGTGTACCTCGTACTCACCTCAAGAGAATGTAAATGCCACACATCCTTGCTAGAGAATAGCGTTTGCAGATGTCTACGTATCGAAGCAATAGGGTTCTAATACTTCTCAAAACGCGATATCGCATCCCATTTCTATGTTTCATGTTAAGATATAATATTCATTGCGAATTGTCATGTATACCACGCATACACTTCGAATGAATGTAAATGCGACACTTCCTTGCTAGGAAATAGCGTTTGCAGATGTCTACGTACCGTAGCATTAGAGTTCCAATGCATCTTAAAACACGACATCGTATCTCATTCCTATGTCTCGTGATAAGATTATATATTCATTCTGGAGTGTTATGTATACTTCGTATTCACTTCAAAAGAATGTAAATGCGACACTTTCTTGCTAGGACAAAGCCTTTGCAGATGCCTACGTATCATAGCAATAGAGTTTTAATGCTTCTTAAAACGCGATATCGAATCTGATTTCTATGTTTCATGATAAGGTATAATATTCAATGTGCAGTGCTATGTATACCTCGTATTCACTTCAAAAGAATGTAAATGCGACACTTCTTTGCTAGGTATTAGCGTTTGCAGATGTCAGTGTATCGAAGCACTAGAGTTCCAATGCTTCTTAAATCGCGATATCGCACCACATTTCTATGTTTCATGATAAGATACAATATTCATTGTGGAGTGTTATGTATATCTCGTCTACACTTCAGATGAATGTAAATGCGACACTTCCATGCTAGGAAGTAGCGTTTGCAGATGTCTACGTATCGAGCAATAGGGTTCTAATGCCTCTTAAAACGTGACATAGATCCTCATTTCTATGTTTCATTATAAGTATATAATATTCATTGTGGAGTGTTGTCATAACCTCGTCTTCACTTCAAAAGAATGTAAATGCGACACTTCCTTGCTAGGAAATAGCGTTTGCAGATGTCTACGTATCATCGCGGTAGAGTTCTAATACTTCTCAAAACGCGATATCGCTCCGCATTTCTATGTTTCATGATAAGATTAAATATTCATTGCGAAGTGTTTTGTATTCCTCGTCTACACTTCAAATGAATGTAAATGCAACACTTCCCTTCTAGGAAATAGCGTTTCCAGATGTCTACGTATCGAAGCACTAGAGTTCTAATGCTTCTTAGAACGAGTTATCGCATCTCATTTCTATGTTTCATGACAAGATATAATATTCAATGTGCAGTGCTATGTATACCTCGTATTCACTTCAAAAGAATGTAAATGCGACACTTCCTTGCTAGGAATTAGCGTTTGCAGATGTCTGTGTATCGAAGAAATAGAGTTCCAATGCTTCTCAAATCGCGATATCGCAACTCACTTCTACGTTTCATGATAAGATATAATATTCATTGTGCAGTGTTATGTATATCTCGTATTCGCTTCACAAGAATGCAAATGCGACACTTCCTTGCTAGGAAATAGCGTTGGCAGGTGTCTACGTTTCGAAGCAATAGAGATCTACTGCTTCTTAAATCGCCATATCGCATCTCATTTCTATGTTTCATGATAAGATATAACATTCATTGTGGAGTGTTATTATAACCCCGTATTCACTTCAAAAGAATGTAAATGCGACACTTTCTTGCTAGGAGATAGTATTGGCAGGTGTCTACGTATCGAAGCAGTAGAGTTCTAGTGCTGCTTAAATCGCGATATCGCATCTATTTCCTATGTTTCATGATGAGATATAATATTCATTGTACAGTGTTATGTGTACCTCGTATTCGCATCAAAAGAATGTAAATGCGACACTTCCTTGCTGGGAAATAGCGTTTGCAGATGTCTACTTATCGTAGCATGAGAGTTCTAATGCTTCTTAAATCGCGACATCGCATCTCATTTCTACGTTTCATGATAAGATATAATATTCATTGTGGAGTGTTATGCATACCTCCTATTCACATCAAAAGAATGTAAATGCGACACTTCCATGCTAGGAAGTAGCGTTTGCAGATGTCTACGTATCGAGCAATAGGGTTCTAATGCTACTTAAAACGCGATATAGCATCTCATTTCTATGTATCATGATAAGATATAATATTCATTGTGCAGTGTTGTGTATACCTCGCATTCACTTCAAATGATTGTAAATGCGACACTTCCTTGCTAGGAACTAGCGTTTCCAGATGTCTACGTATCGAAGCAATAGATTTCTAATGCTCCTTAAAACGCGATATCGCTCCTCATTTCTATGTTTCATGATAAGATATAATATTCATTGTGGAGTGTTATGTATACCTCGTATTCACCTCAATGGAATATAAATGCTACACTTCCTTGCTAGGAAAAAGCGTTTGCAGATGCCTATGTATCATTGCAATAGAGTTATAATGCTTTATAAAACGCGATATGGCTCCTCTTTTCTATGTTTCATGATAAGATGTAATATTCATTGTGGAGTGTTATGTGTACCTCGTACTCACCTTAAGAGAATGTAAATGCCACACATCCGTGCTAGAAAATAGCGTTTGCAGATGTCTACGTATCGAAGCAATAGGGTTCTAATGCTTCTCAAAACGCGATATCGCATCCCATTTCTATGTTTTATGTTAAGATATAATATTCATTGCGAATTGTCATGTATACCACGCATACACTTCGAATGAATGTAAATGCGACACTTCCTTGCTAGGAAATAGCGTTTGCTGATGTCTACGTACCGTAGCATTAGAGTTCTAATGCATCTTAAAACACGATATCGTATCTCATTCATATGTCTCGTGATAAGATATAATATTCATTGTGGAGTGTTATGTATACTTCGTATTCACTTCAAAAGAATGTAAATGCGACACTTCCTTGCTAGGACAAAGCCTTTGCAGATGCCTCCGTATCATAGCAATAGAGTTCTAATGCTTCTTAAAACGCGATATCGAATCTGATTTCTATGTTTCATGATAAGATATAATATTCATTGTGCAGTGTTATGTATACCTCGTACTCACTTCAAAAGAATGTAAATGCGACACTTCCTTGCTAGGAAACAGCGTTTGCAGATGTCTACGTATCATCGCGGTAGAGTTCTAATACTTCTCAAAACGCGATATCGCTCCTCATTTCTATGTTTCATGATAAGATTAAATATTCATAGCGAAGTGTTTTGTATTCCTCGTCTACACTTCAAATGAATGTAAATGCAACACTTCCCTTCTAGGAAATAGCGTTTCCAGATGTCGACGTATCGAAGCACTAGAGTTCTAATGCTTCTTAGAACTCGTTATCGCATCTCATTTCTATGTTTCATGACAAGATATAATATTCAATGTGCAGTGCTATGTATACCTCGTATTCACTTCAAAAGAATGTAAATGCGACACTTCCTTGCTAGGAATTAGCGTTTGCAGATGTCTGTGTATCGAAGCAATAGAGATCTACTGCTTCTTAAATCGCCATATCGCATCTCATTTCTATGTTTCATGATAAGATATAACATTCATTGTGGAGTGTTATTATAACCCCGTATTCACTTCAGAAGTATGTAAATGCGACACTTTCTTGCTAGGAGATAGTATTGGCAGGTGTCTACGTATCGAAGCAGTAGAGCTCTAGTGCTGCTTAAATCGCGATATCGCATCTATTTTCTATGTTTCATGATGAGATATAATATTCATTGTAGAGTGTTATGTGTACCTCGTATTCGCTTCAAAAGAATGTAAATGCGACACTTCCTTGCTGGGAAATAGCGTTTGCAGATGTCTACGTATCGTAGCATGAGAGTTCTAATGCTTCTTAAATCGCGATATCGCATCTCATTTCTATGTTTCATGATAAGATATAATATTCATTGTGGAGTGTTATGCATACCTCCTATTCACATCAAAAGAATGTAAATGCGACACTTCCATCCTAGGAAGTAGCGTTTGCAGATGCCTATGTATCATTGCAATAGAGTTATAATGCTTTATAAAACGCAATATGGCTCCTCTTTTCTATGTTTCATGATAAGATGTAATATTCATTGTGGAGTGTTATGTGTACCTCGTACTCACCTCAAGAGAATGTAAATGCCACACATCCTTGCTAGAGAATAGCGTTTGCAGATGTCTACGTATCGAAGCAATAGGGTTCTAATACTTCTCAAAACGCGATATCGCATCCCATTTCTATGTTTCATGTTAAGATATAATATTCATTGCGAATTGTCATGTATACCACGCATACACTTCGAATGAATGTAAATGCGACACTTCCTTGCTAGGAAATAGCGTTTGCAGATGTCTACGTACCGTAGCATTAGAGTTCCAATGCATCTTAAAACACGACATCGTATCTCATTCCTATGTCTCGTGATAAGATTATATATTCATTCTGGAGTGTTATGTATACTTCGTATTCACTTCAAAAGAATGTAAATGCGACACTTTCTTGCTAGGACAAAGCCTTTGCAGATGCCTACGTATCATAGCAATAGAGTTTTAATGCTTCTTAAAACGCGATATCGAATCTGATTTCTATGTTTCATGATAAGGTATAATATTCAATGTGCAGTGCTATGTATACCTCGTATTCACTTCAAAAGAATGTAAATGCGACACTTCTTTGCTAGGTATTAGCGTTTGCAGATGTCAGTGTATCGAAGCACTAGAGTTCCAATGCTTCTTAAATCGCGATATCGCACCACATTTCTATGTTTCATGATAAGATACAATATTCATTGTGGAGTGTTATGTATATCTCGTCTACACTTCAGATGAATGTAAATGCGACACTTCCATGCTAGGAAGTAGCGTTTGCAGATGTCTACGTATCGAGCAATAGGGTTCTAATGCCTCTTAAAACGTGACATAGATCCTCATTTCTATGTTTCATGATAAATTGTAATATTCATTGCGAAGTGTCATGAATAACTCGTATTCACTTCAAAAAATGTAAATGCGACAATTCCTTCCTAGGAAATAGCGTTTCCACATGTCTACGTGTCGAAACAATAGAGTTCTAATGCTTCTTAAGGCGTGATATCGCATCTCATTTCTATGTTTCATAATAAGATATAATCTTCATTGCGAAGTGTCACGAATACCTCGTACTCACTTCAAGAGAATGTAAATGCGACACTTCCTTGCTAGGAAATAGCGTTTCCAGATGTCTACGTATCGAATCAATAGAGTTCTAAAGCTTCTCAAAACGCGATATTGCATCTCATATATATGTTTCATGATAAGATATTATATTCACTGCGAAGTTACATGTATACCTCGTATTCACTTCAAAGGAATGTAAATGCGACACTTCCTTGCTAGGAAGTAGCGTTTGCAGATGTCTACGTATCGAGCAATAGGATTCTAATGCTTCTGAAATCGCAAAATCGCATCTCATTGCTATGTTTCATGATAAGATATAATATACATCGTCCAGTGTTATGTATACCTCGTATACACTTCAAATGAATGTAAATGCGACACTTCCTTGCTAGGAAATAGCTTTCGCAAATGTCTACGTATCGTAGCAATAGAGTTCTAATTCTTCTTAAAACGCGATATCGCATCTGATTTCTATGTTTCATGATAAGATACAATATTCATTGCGAAGTGTCATGTGTACCTCGTATTCACTTGAAAACAATGTAAATGCGACACTTCCTTGCTAGGAAATCGCGTTTGCAGATGTCAACGTATCGAAGCAATAAATATCTACTGCTTCCTAAATCGCCATATCGCATCTCATTTCTATGTCTCATGATAAGATATAATATTCATTGTGGAGTATTATTATAACCTCGTATTCACTTCAAGAGAATGTAAATGCGTCACTTCCTTGCTTGGAAATGGCGTTTGCAGATGCCTACGTATCGAAGCAATAGAGCCCTAATGCTTCTTAAATCACGATATCGCATCTCATTTGCTTGTTTCATGATAAGATACAATATTAAATGCCAAGTGTCATGTATACCTCGTATTCACTTCAAAAGAATGTAAATGCTACACTTCCTTGCTAGGAAATAGCGTTTGCAGATGTCTACGTATCGAAGCAATAGAGTTCTAATGCATCATAAAACGCGAAATCGCATCACATTTCTATGTTTCGTGATAAGATATAATATTCATTGTGGAGTGTTCTGTATACCTCGTATTCACTTCAAACGAACGTATTTGGGACACTTCCTTGCTAGGCAATAGGGACTGCAGATGTCTACGTATCGTAGCAACAGAGTTCAAATGCTTCTTAAAACGTGATATCGCATCTCATTTCTATGTTTCATGATAAGATATTATATTCCTTGCGAAGTGCGTGCTATACCTCGCATACGCTTCGAATGAATGTAGATGCAACACTTTCTTGCTAGGAAATAGCGTTTGCAGATGTCTACGTATCGTAGCATTAGAGTTCTAATTCTTCTTAAAACGCGATATCGCATTTCATTTCTATGTTTCATGGTAAGATATAATATACATTGCGAAGTGTCATGCATACCTTGTATTCACTTGAAAAGATTGTAAATGCGACACTTCCATGCTAGGAAATAGCGTTTGGAGATGTCTACCTATCGTAGCAATAGAATTCTAACACTTCTTAAAACGCGATATCGCATCTCTTTTCTATGTCTCATGATAAGGTATAATATTCATTGCGAAGTATTATGTATTCCTCGTCTACACTTCAAATGATTGTAAATGCGACACTTCCTTGCTAGGAAGTAGCGTTCGCAGATGTCTACGTATCGAAGCAATAGAGTTGTAATGCATCTTAAATCGCGATATCGCATCTCATTCCTATGTTTCGAGATAAGATATAATATTCATTGTGGAGTGTTATGTATACCTCGCATGCAATTCAAAAGAATGTAAGTGCGACACTTCCTTGCCAGGAAATAGCGTTTGCAGATGTCTGCGTATCGAAGCAATAGAGTTCTAATGCTTCTTAAATCGAGATATCGCATCCCATTTCTATGTTTCATGATAAGATATAATACTCATTGCGGAGAGTTATGCATACCTCGTATACACTTCAAATGAATGTAAGTGCGATACTTCCTTGCTAGGAAGTAGCGTTTGCAGTTGTCTACGTATCGAAGCAATATAGTTCTGATGCTTCTTAAATCGCGATATCGCATCCCATTTCTATGGTCCGTGCTAAGGTATAATATTTATTGTGAAATGTTATGTATTCCTCGAATTCACTTCAAAAGAATGCAAATACGACACTTCCTTGCTAGGAAATAGCGTTTCCAGATGTCTGCGTATCGAAGCAATAGAGTTCTAATGCTTCTTAGAACGCAATATAGCATCCCATTTCTATGTTTGATGATAAGATATAGTATTCATTACGAAGTGTTATGTATTCCTCGTATTCACTACAATTGAATGTAAATGCGACACATCCTTGCTAGGAAGTAGCGTCTGCAGATATCTACGTATCGTAGCAATAGAGTTTTAATGCTTCTCAAAAGGCGATATCGCATCTTATTTCTATGTTTCATGATAAGGTACAATATTCAATGCGAAGTGTCATGTATACCTCGTATACACTTCAAATGAATGTAAATGCGACACTTCCTTGCTAGGAAATACCGATTGCAGATGTCTACGTATCGTAGCTATAGAGTTCTGATGCTTCTTAAATCGCGATATCGCATCCCATTTCTATGGTCCGTGCTAAGGTACAATATTCATGGCGTAGTGTCATGTATATCTCGCATACACTTCAAATGAATGTAAATGCGACACTTCCTTGCTAGGAAATAGCGTTTGCAGAAGCCTACCTATCGTAGCAATAGAGTTCTAATGCTTCTTAAATCGCGATATCGCATCTAATTTCTATGTTTCGTGATAAGGTATAATACTCATCGTGGAGTGTTATGTATACCTCGTATTCACTTCAAAAAAATGTAAATGCGACACTTCCTAGCTACGAAATAGCGTTTGCAGATGTCTACGTATCGTAGCAATAGAGTTCTAATGCTTCTTAAAACGAGATATAGCATCTCATTTCTATGTTTCATGATAAGGTAAAATATTCAATGCGAAGTGTCATGTATACCTCGTATACACTTCAAATGAATGTAAATGCGACACTTCCTTGCTAGGAAATACCGATTGCAGATGTCTACGTATCGTAGCTATAGAGTTCTGATGCTTCTTAAATCGCGGTATCGCATCCCATTTCTATGGTCCGTGCTAAGGTATAATATTTATTGTGAAATGTTATTTATTCCTCGAATTCACTTCAAAAGAATGCAAATACGACACTTCCTTGCTAGGAAATAGCGTTTCCAGATGTCTACGTATCGAAGCAATAGAGTTCTAATGCTTCTTAGAACGCAATATAGCATCCCATTTCTATGTTTGATGATAAGATATAGTATTCATTACGAAGTGTTATGTATTCCTCGTATTCACTACAATTGAATGTAAATGCGACACTTCCTTGCTAGGAAATAGCGTCTGCAGATATCTACGTATCGTAGCAATAGAGTTTTAAAGCTTCTCAAAAGGCGATATCGCATCTTATTTCTATGTTTCATGATAAGGTACAATATTCAATGCGAAGTGTCATGTATACCTCGTATACACTTCAAATGAATGTAAATGCGACACTTCCTTGCTAGGATATAGCGTTTGCAGATGTCTATTTATCGAGGCAATAGAGTTCTAATGCTTCTTAAAACGCGAAATCGCATCAAACATCTACGTTTCATGATAAGATATAATATTCAGTGCGAAGTGTCATGTATACCCCGTATTATCTTCAAAAGTATGTAAATGCGACAGTTCCTTGCTAGGAAATAGCGTTTGCAGATGTCTACTTATCGTAGCAATAGAGTTCCAATGCTTCTTAAATCGCGATATCGCATCTAATTTCTATGTTTCGTGATAAGGTATAATACTCATCGTGGAGTGTTATGTATACCTCGTATTCACCTCAAAAGAATGTAAATGCGACACTTCCTAGCTACGAAATAGCGTTTGCAGATGTCTACGTATCGAAACAATAGAGTTCTAATGCTTCTTAAAACGAGATATCGCATCTCGTTTCTATGTTTCATGACAAGATAAAATATTCATTGCGAAGTGTCATGTATTCCTCGTATTCACTTCAAACGAATGTAAATGCGACACTTCCTTGCTATTAAATAGCGTTTGCAGATATCTACGTAACGAAGCAATAGAGGTCTAATGCTTCCTAAAACGCAATATCGCATCTCACTTCTATGTTTCTTGATAAGATATAAGATTCATTGCGAAGTGTCATGTATAAATCGTATTCACTTCAAAAGAATGTAAATGCTACACTTCCTTGCTAGGAAATAGCGTTTGCAGATGTCTAGGTATCGTAGCAATAGAGTTCCAATGCTTCTCAAAACGCGATATCGCATCTCATTTCTATGCTTCATGATAAGATATAATATTCATTGCCAAGTGTCATGTATACCTCGTTTACACTTCAAATCAATGTAAATGCGACACTTCCTTGCTAAGAAATAGCATTTCCAGATATCTACGTATCGTAGCAGTAGAGTTCTAATGCTTCTTAAAACGCGATATCGCAACTCATTTCTATGTTTCATGATAAGATATAATATTCATTACGAAGTGTCACTTATACCTCGTATAAACTTCAACTGAATCTAAATGCGACTCTTCATTGCTAGGAAATAGCATTTGCAGATGTCTACGTATCGAAACAATAGAGTTCTAATGCTGCTTAAAACGGAACACCGCATCTCACTTCTATGTTTCATGATAAGATATATTATTAATTGCGAAGTGTCATGGATACCTCGTATTCACTTAAAAGGAATGTAAATCCCACACATACTTGCTAGGAAATAGCGTTTCCAGATGACTACGTATCCCAGTAATAGAGTTGTAATGCTTCTTAAAACGCGGCATCACATCTCATTCCTATGTTTCACGATAAGATATAATATTCATTGCGAAGTGTCATGTAAACCTCGTATTCACTTCAAAAGAATGTAAATGCGACACTTCCATGCTAGGAAGTAGCGTGTGCAGATGCCTACGTATAGCAGTAATAGAGTTCTAATGCTTCTTAAAACGCGATATCGCATCAAACTTCTATGTTTCATGATAAGATATAATATTCAGTGCGAAGTGCCATGTATTCCTCGTATTCACTTCAAAAGAATGTAAATGCGGCACTTCCTTGCTAGGAAATAGAGATTGCTGATGTCTACGTACCGTAGCAATAGAGTTCTAATTCTCCTTACATCGCGATATCGCATCTTATTTCTATGTTTCGTGATAAGGTATAATATTCATCGTGGAGTGTTATGTATACTTCGTATTCACTTCAAAGGAATGTAAATACGACACTTCCTTGCTAGGCAGTAGCGTTTGCAGATGTCTACGTATCGAAGAATTAGTGTTCTAATACTTCTTCAAACGCGATAGAGGATCTCATTTCTATGTTTCATGATAAATCGCAAACACTTCAAATGAATGTAAATGCGACACTTCCTTTCTAGGAAATAGCGTTTGCATATGTCTACGTATAGTAGCAATAGAGTTCTAATGCTATTTAAGTCGCGATATCGCATCTCATTTCTAAGTTTCATGATTAGATATAATACTCATTGTGGAGTGTCATGTATATCTCGTATTCACATCAAAAGAATGTGAATGCGACACTTCCTTGCTAGGAAATACCGATTGCAGGTGTCTACGTATCGTAGCTATTGAGTTCTGATGCCTCTTAAATCGCGATATCGCATAACATTTCTATGTCTTATGATAAGATATAATATTCATTGCGAAGTGTTATGTGTTCCTCGTCTACACTTCAATTGAATGTAAATGCAACACCTCCTTTCTAGGAGATTACGTTTCCAGATGTCTACGTATCGTAGCATTAGAGTTCTAATGCTTCTTAAATCGCGATATCGCATCTCATTTCTATGTTTCATGATAAGATATAATATTCATTGTGCAGTGATATGTATATCTCGTCTACACTTCAGAAGAATATAAATGCGACAGTTCCTTGCTAGGAAATAGCGTCTGTAGATGTCTACGTATATCGTAGAAATAGTGTACTAATGCTTTCCAAACGCGATATCGCATCTCATTTCTATGTTTCATGATAAGATATAATATTCATTGCGAAGTGTCTTGTATACGTCGCATACACTTCAAGTGAATGTAAATGCGACACTTCCTTGCTAGGAAATAGCGTTGGAAGATGTCTAGGTATCGAAGCAATAGAGATCTACTGCGTCTTAAATAGCGATATCGCATCACATTTCTATGTTTCATGATAAGATATAATATTCATTGCGGAGTGTCATATATACCTCGTATGCATTTCAAAAGAATGTAAATGCGACACTGCCTTGCTAGGAAGTAGCGTTTGCACATGTCTAGGTATCGAAGAAATACAGTTCTATTGTCCCTTAAGTCGCGATATCGCATCTCATTTCTACGTTTCATGATAAGATATAATATTCATTGTGCAGTGTTATGTATGACTAGTATTCACTTCAAAAGAATGTAAATGCGACACTTCCTTGCAAGGAAATAGCGTTTCCAGATATCTACATTTCGTTGCAATGGGGTTCTAATGCTTCTCAAAATGCGATATCGCATTTCATTTCTATGTTACATGATAAGATATAATATTCATTGCGAAGTGTCGTGTTTACCTCGCATACACTTCAAATGAATCTAAATGCGACACTTCCTTGCTAGGAAGTAGCGTCAGCGGATATCTACGTATCGTAGCAATAATGTTCTAATGCTTCTTAAAATGCGATATCGCATCTCATTTCTACGTTTCATGATAAGATACAATATTCATTGCGAAGTGTCGCTTATACATCGCATACACTTCAAATGAGTGTAAATGCGACACTTCCTTGCTAGGAAATAGCGTTTGCAGATGACTACTTATCGTAGTACTAGAGTTCTAACGCTTCCTAAAACAAGTTATCGCAACTCATACAAATGTTTCATGAGAAGATATAATATTCATTGCGAAGTGTCATGTATACCTCGCAAACACTTCAAATGAATGTAAATGCGACACTTCCCTGCTAGGCAGTAGCGTCTGCAGATGTCTACGTATCGAAGAATTAGTGTTCTAATGCTTCTTAAAACGCGATAGCGCATCTCTTTTCTATGTTTCACGATGAGATATAATTTTCATTTCGAAGTGTTATGTATACCTCGTATTCACTTCAAATGAATGTAAATGCGACACTTCCTTGCTGGGAAAAAGCGTTTAAAAGATGTATACGTATCGAAGCAATAAAGTTGTAGTGATTCTTATATCGCGATATCGCATCCCATTTCTATGTTTCATGATAGGATATAATATTCATTGCGAAGTGCCACTTACACCTCGCATACACTTCAAATGAATGGAAATGCGACACTTCATTGCTAGGAAATAGCGTTTGCAGATGTCTACGTATCGAAGCAATAGAGTTCTAATGCTTCTTAAAACGAGATGCCGCATCTCATTTCTATGTTTCACGATAAGATATAATATTCATTGCGAAGTGTCATGTATACATCGAATTCACTTCAAAAGAATGTAAGTGCGACACCTTCGTGCTACGAAATAGCGTTTGCAGATGTTTACGTATCGCAGAAACAGTGTTCTAATGCTTCTTAAAACGCGATATCGCATCTCATTCCTATGATTCATGATAAGATATAATGTTCATTGCGGAGTGTTATGTATACCTCGTATTCACTTTAAAAGAATGTAAATGCGACACTTCCTTCCTAGGATATAGCGTTTGCAGATGTCTACGTATCGAGGCAATAGTGTTCTAATGCTCCTTAAATCGCGATATCGCTCCTCATTTCTATGTTTCGTGATGAGGTATAATATTCATTGCGAAGTGTCATGTATACCTCGTACTCACTTCAAATGAATGTAAACGCGACACTTCCTTGCTAGGAAATAACGTTTGCAGATGTCTACATATCGAGGCAATTGCGTTCTAATGCTTCTTAGAACGCGATGTCGAATCGCATTTCTATGATTCATGATAAGATATAATATTCATTGCGAAGTGTCACGTATAACTCGTATTAAATTGATAAGAATGAAAATTCGACGAATCCTTGTTAGGAAATAGCGCTGGCAGATGTCTACGTATCGAAGCAATAGAGTTCTAATGCTTCTTAAATCTAGATATCGCATCTCATTTCAACGTTTCATGATAAGATATAATATTCATTGCGAAGTGTTACGTATTCCTCGCATACACTTCATATGAATGTACATACGACACTATCTTTCTATGAAATAGCGTTGGCAGGTGTTTACGTATCGTAGCAATAGAGTTCTAATGCTTCTCAAAACCCGACATCGCATTTCATTCCTATGTTTCATGATAAGATATAATATTCATTGCGAAGTGTCACTTATACCTCCCATACACTTCAAGTGAATGTAAATGCGTCACTTCCTTGCTAGGAAATAGTGTTTGCAGATGTCTACGTATCGAAGCAAGAGAGTTCTAATGCTACTCAAAACGAGAAATCGCATCTCATTTCTATGTTTCATGGTAACATAAAAAATTCATTGCGAAATGACACATATTCCTCGCATACACTTCAAGTGAATGTAAATGCGACACTTCCTTGCTAGGAAATAGCGCTTCCAGCTGTCTACGTATCGTAGCACTGGAGTTCTAATGCTTCTTAAAACGTGATAACGTATCTCACTTCTATGTTTCATGATAAGAGATAATATTCATTGCGAAGTGTCATGTATACCTCGCATACACTTCAAACGAATGTAAATGCGACACTTCCTTGCTAGGAAATAGCGTTTGCAGATGTCTACGTACCGTAGCATTGGTGTTCTAATGCTTCTCAAAACGCGATATCGCATCCCATTTCTATGTTTCATGATAAGATAACATATTAATTGCGAAGTGTCATGTATACCACGCATACACTTCAAATCAATGTAAATGCGACACTTCCTTGCTAGGAAATAGCGCTTGCAGCTGTCTACGTATCAGACAAATAGAGTTCTTATGCTTCGTAAAACGAGATGTCGCATCTCATTTCTAAGTTTCGTGATAAGATATAATATTCATTACGAAGTGTCATGTATACCTCGTATTCACTTCAAAACAATGTAAATGCGACACTTCCTTGCTATTAAATAGCGTTTGCAGATGTCTACGTAACGAAACAATAGAGTTCTAATGCTTCTTAAAACAAGATTTCGCAGCTCATTTCTATGTTTCATGATCAGATATAATATTCATTGCGAAGTGTCATGTATACCCCGTATTCAATTCAAATGAAAGTAAATGCGACACTTCATTGCCAGGAAATAGCGTTTGCAGATGTCTCCGTATCGAGGCAATAGAGTCTAATGCTTCTTAAAACGAGATGTCGCACCTGATTTCCTTGTTTCATGATAAGATATAATATTAATTGCGAAGTATCATGTATACTTCGTATTCACTTCTAAAGAATGTAAATGCAACACTTCACTGCTATTAAATAGCGTTTGCAAATGTCTATGCACCGAAGCAATAGAGTTCTAAAGCTTCTAAAAATAAGATATCGCACCTCATTTCTATGTTTCATGATAAGATATAATATTCACTGCGAAGAGTCGTGAATACCTCGTATTCACTTAAAAACAATGTAAATGCGACACTTCCTTGCTAGCGAATAGCGTTTCCACATGTCTACGTATCGAAACAATAGAGCTCTAATGCTTCTTAAAACGAGATGTCGCATCTCACTTCTATGTTTCATGACAAGATATAATATTCATTGCGAAGTGTCATGTATACCTCGTATTCACTTTAAAAGAATGTAAATGCGACACTTCCATGCTAGGAAATAGCGTTTGCTGATGTCTACGTATCGTAGCAGTAGAATTCTAACGCTTCTTAAAACGTGATATCGCATCTCATATCTATGTTTCATGATAAGATATAATAATCATTGCGAAGTGTCATGTGCACTTCGCATTCACTTCAAAAGAATGTAAATGCGACACTTCCTTCCTAGGAAATAGCGTTTGTAGATGTCTACGTATCGTAGCAATAGAGATCTAATGCTTCTTAAAACGCGATATCGCGTCTCACGTCTATGTTTCATGATAAGATATAATATTTATTGCGGAGTGTCATCTATACCTCGCATACACTTCAAATGAATGTAAATGCGACACTTCATTGCTTGGAAATAGCGTTTGCAGATGTCCACGTATCGAAGCAATAGAGTTCTAATGCTTCTTAAAACGGGATATCGCATCTCATTTCTATGTTTCATGATAATATATAATATTCATTGTGCAATGTCATGTACACCTCGCATTCACTTCAAAAGTATTTAAATGCGACACTTCCTTGCTAGGAAATAGCATTTGCAGATGTCAACGTATCGTAGCAAAAGTGTTCTAATGCTTCTTAAAGCGAAATATCGCATCTCATTCCTATGTTTCATGGTAAGATATATTATTCATTGCGAAGTGTCACGTATACCTCGCATACACTTCAAATGAATGTAAATTCGACACTTCCTTGCTAGGAAATAGCGTTTGCAGATGTCTACGTTTCGTAGCAATAGATTTCTAATGCTTCTCAAAGCGCGATATCGCATCTCATTTCTATGTTTCATGATATGATATAATATTCATTGCGAAGTTTCATGTATTCCTCGTATTCCCATCAAATGAATGTAAATGCGACACTTCCTTGCTAGGAAATAGCGTTTGCAGATGTCTACGTATCGAAGCAATAAAGTTCTAATGCATCTTATATCGCGATATCGCATCTCATTTATATGTTTTATGATAATATTTAATATTCATTGTGCAATGTTATGTATACCTCGTACTCACTTCAAAGGAATATAAATGCGACACTTCCTTGCCAGAAAGTAGCGTTTGCAGATGTCTAGGTATCGAATTAATAGAGTTCTAAAGCTTCTTAAACGCGCTTTCGCATCTCATTTCTAAGTTTCATGATAAGACATAATATTCATTGCGAAGTGTCATGTATACCTCGGATACACTTCAAATGAATGTAAATGCGACACTTCCTTGCTAGGGCGTTGCGTTTGCAGATGTCTACGTATCGATGCAGTAGAGTTCTAATGCTTCTTAGAACGGGATATCGCATCTCATTTATATGTTTCATGATAAGTTATAATATTAATTACGAAGTGTCATGTATACTTCGTATTCATTTAAAAAGAATGTAAATGCGACACTTCCTTGCTAGGAAATAGCGTTTTGCAGATGCCTATGTACCGTAGCAATAGAGTTCTAATGTTTCTTAAAACGGGATATCGCATCGCATTTCTATGTTTCATGATATGTTATAATATTCATTGCGATGTGTCGCTTATACATCGCATACACTTCAAATGAATGTAAATGCGACACTTCCTTGCTAGGAAATAGCGTTTCCAGATGTCTACGTATCGAAGCAATGTAGTTCTAATGCTTCGCAAAACGAGATGTCGCATCTCATATCTAAGTTTCGTGATAAGATATAATATTAATTGCGAAGTGTCATGTATACCTCCTATTCACTTAAAAAGGATGTAAATGCGACACATACATGCTAGGAAATAGCGTTTGCAGATGTCTACGTATCGTAGCAATAGTTGTAATGCTCCTTAAAACATAATATCGCATTTCACTTCTATGTCTCATGTTAATAGATAATATCCATTGCGAAGTGTCATGTATACCTCGTATTCACTTCAAAAGAATGTAAATACGACACTTCCTTGCTAGGAAATAGCGCTGGCAGATGTCTACGTATCGAAGCAATAGAGTTCTAATGCTTCTTAAATCTAGATATCGCATCTCATTTCAACGTTTCATGATAAGATATAATATTCATTGCGAAGTGTTACGTATTCCTCGCATACACTTCATATGAATGTACATACGACACTATCCTGCTAGGAAATAGCGTTGGCAGGTGTCTACGTATCGTAGCAATAGAGTTCTAATGCTTCTCAAAACCCGATATCGCATTTCATTCCTATGTTTCATGATAAGATATAATATTCATTGCGAAGTGTCACTTATACCTCCCATACACTTCAAGTGAATGTAAATGCGTCACTTCCTTGCTAGGAAATAGCGTTTGCAGATGTCTCCGTAACGAAGCAATAGTGTTCTAATGCTTCTTAAATCTAGATATCGCATCTCATTTCAAAGTTTCATGATAAGATATAATATTCATTGTGGAGTGTTAAGTATACCTCGTATTCACTTCAAAAGAATGTAAATGCGATACTTCCTTGCTAGGAAATAGCGTTTGCAGATGTCTCCGTAACGAAGCAATAGTGTTCTAATACTTCTTAAATCTAGATATCGCATCTCATTTCAAAATTTCATGATAAGATATAATATTCATTGTGGAGTGTTATGTATACCACGTATTCACTTCAAAAGAATATAAATGCGATACTTCCTTGCTAGGAAATAGCGTTTGCAGATGTCTCTGCATCGAAGCAATGGAGATCTAATGCTTCTTAAATCGCGATATCGCATCTCATTTCTATGTTTCATGATAAGGCCTAATATTCATTGCGATGTGTCATGTATACCTCGTATTCACTCCAAAGAATGTAAATGCGACACTTCCTGGCCAGGAAGTAGCGTTTGCAGATGTTTACGTATCGTAGCAATAGAGTTCTAATGCTTCTTAAAACGCGAATCGATCCTCAATTATATGTTTCATGATAAGATACAATATTCATTGTGGAGTGTTATGTATATCTAGTCTACACTTCCTAAGAATGTAAATGCGACACTTCCTTGCTTGGAAATGGCGTTTGCAGATGTCTTCGTATCGAAGCAATAGAGTTCTAATGCTTCTTAAGTCGTCATATCGCATCTCATTTCTATGTTTCTTGATAAGATACAATATTAATTGCGAAGAGTCGTAAATACCTCGTATTCACTATAAAAGAATGTAAATGGGACACTTCCTTGCTAGGATATAGCGCTTGCAGATGTTTACGTTTCGTAGCAATGGTGTTCTAATGCTTCTCAAAACGCGATAACGCATCTCATTTCTATGCTTCATGATAAGATATAATATTCATTGCGAAGTGTCATGTATACCTCGTATTCACTTCAAAAGAATGTAAATGCGACACTTCCATGCTAGGTAATAGCGTCTGCAGATGTCTACGCGTCGAGGCAATAAGGTTCTAATGCTTCTTAAAACGCGATATCGCATCTCACTTCTATGATTCATGATAAGATATAATATTCATTGCGAAGTGTCATGTATACCTTGTATTCACTTCAAAAGAATGTAAATGCGACTATTCGTTGCTAGGAAACAGCGTTTGCAGATGCCAACGTATCGTAGCAATAGAGTTCTAATGCTGCTTAGATCGCGATATCGCATCTCATTTCTATATTACGCGATATGTTATAATATTCATTCCGAATTGTCATGTTTACCTCAAATTCATTTCAGAAGAATCTAAATGCGACATTTCCATGCTAGGAAATAGCCCTTGCAGATATCTCCGCATTCAGGCAATAGAGTCCTAATGCTTCTTAAAACGTGATGTCGCATTTCATTTCTATGTTTCCTGATAAGAAATAAGATTCATTGCGAAGTGTCATGTATACCTCGTATTCACTTCAAAAGAATGTAAATGCGACTACTGCTTGCTAGGATATAGCGTTTGCAGATGTCTACGTATCGTAGCAATAGGGTTCTAATGCTACTTAAATCGCGATATCGCATCTCAATTGTATGTTTCGTGATAAGATATAATATTCATTGCGATGTGTCATGTATACCTCGTATTCACTTCAAAAGAATGTAAATGCGACTCTTCATTGCTTGGAAGTAGCGTTTGCAGATGTCTACATTTCGTAGCAAAGGAGTTCTAACGCTTCTTAAAACGCGATATCGCATCTCAATTCTATGTTTGATGATATGATATAATATTCATTCCGAAGTGTCATGTAAACCTCGAATTCACTTCAAAAGAACGTAGATGCGACTATTGCTTGCTAGGAAATAGCGTTTGCAGATGTCTACGTATCGTAACAATAGAGTTCTAATGCTTCTTAAAACGCGATATCGCATCTCTCTTCTATGTTTCCTCATAAGATATAATATTCTTTGCGAAGTGTCATGTATACCTCGTATTCACATCAAAAGAATGTAAATGCGACTATTCCTTGCTAGGGCATAGCGTTTGCAGATGCCTACGTATCGTAACAGTAGAGTTGTAATGCTTCTTAGATCGCGATATCGCATCTCATTTCTATGTTTCATGATAAGATATAATATTCATTGCGAAGTGTCATGTATACCTCGCATTCACTTCAAAAGAATGTAAATGCGACTATAGCTTGCTAACAAATAGCGTTTGCAGATGTCTACGTATCGTAGCAATAGAGGTCTAATGCTTCTCAAAACGCGATATCGCATCTCATTTCTATGTTTCCTGATAGGATATAATATTCATTGCGTAGTGTCATGTACACCTCGTATTCACTTCAAAAGAATGTAAATGCGACTATTGCTTGCTAGGAAATAGGGTTTGCAGATGTCTACGTATCGTAGCAATAGAGTTCTAATGCTACTTAAATCGCGATATCGCATCACTCTTCTATGTTTCGTGATAAGATATTATGTTACTTGCGAAGTGTCATGTATACTTCGTATTCACTTCAAAAGAGTGTAAATGCGAACCTTCCTTGCTCGGAAATAGCTTTTGCAGATGTCTACGTATCGTAGCAATAGAGTTCTAATGGTTCTCAAAACGCGATATCGCATCTCATTACTATGCTTCATGATAAGATATAATATTCATTGCGAAGTGTCATGTATACCTCGTTTTCACTCCAAACGAATGTCAATGCGACACTTCCTTGCTAGGAAATAGCGTATTCAGATGTCTACGTATCGTAGCAGTAGAGTTCTAATGCTACTTAAATCGCGATATCGCATCTCATTTATATGTTTCGTGATAAGATATAACATTCATCGCGAATTGTCATGTATACCTCGTATTCACTTCAAAATAATGTAAGTGCGACACTTCCATGCTAGGAAATAGCGTTTGCTGATGTCTCCGCATCCATGCCATAGAGTTCTAATGCTTCTTAAAACGCGATATCGCATCTCTCTTCTATGTTTCATGATAAGATATAATATTCATTGCGAAGTGTCATGTATACCACGCATTCACTACAAAAGTATGAGAATGCGACACTTCCATGCTAGGAAATGGCGCCTGCAGATGCCTACGCGTCGAGGCAATAGAGTTCTAATGCTTCTTATATCGCGATATCGCATCTCCTTTCTATGTTTCGTGATAAGATATAATATTGATTGCGAAGTGTCACTTATACCTCGTATTCACATCAAATGAATGTAAATGCGACACTTCCTTGCTAAGAAATAGCGTTTGCAGATGTCTACTTACCGAGGCAATAGTTCTCTAATGCTTCTTAAAACGCGATATCGCATCTCATTTCTTTGTTTCATGATAAGATATAATATCCATTCCGAAGTGTCATGTATACCTCGTATTCACTTCTATTGAATGTAAATGCGACACTTCATTGCTTGGAAGTAGCGTTTGCAGATGTCTACATTTCGTAGCAAAGGAGTTCTAACGCTTCTTAAAACGCGATATCGCATCTCATTTCTATGTTTGATGATAAGATATAATATTCATTGCGAAGTGTCATGTATACCTCGTATTCACATCAAAAGAATGTAAATGCGACTATTCCTAGCTAGGGCATAGCGTTTGCAGATGCCTACGTATCGTAGCAATAGAGTTGTAATGCTTCTTAGATCGCGATATCGCATCTCATTTCTATGTTTCATGATAAGATATAATATTCATTGCGAAGTGTCATGTATACCTCGCATTCACTACAAAAGAATGAAAATGCGACACTTCCATGCTGGGAAATAGAGTCTGCAGATATCTATGCGTCGAGGCAATGGAGTTCTAATGCTTCTTAGATTGCGATATCGCATCTCATTTCTATGATTCATTATAAGATATAATATTCATTGCGAAGTGTCATGTATACCTCGTATACACATCAAAAGAATGTAAATGCGACTATTCCTTGCTAGGGCATAGCGTTTGCAGATGCCTACGTATCGTAGCAATAGAGTTCTAATGCTTCTTAGATCGCGATATCGCATCTCATTTCTATGTTTCGTGATAAGTTATAATATTCATTCCAAAGTGTCATGTAAATCTCGAATTCACTTCAAAAGAATGTAAATGCGACTATTGCTTGCTAACAAATAGCGTTTGCAGATGTTTACGTATCGTAGTAATAGAGGTCTAATGCTTCTCAAAACGCGATATCGCATCTCATTTCTATGTTTCCTGATAGGATATAATATTCATTGCGTAGTGTCATGTACACCTCGTATTCACTTCAAAAGAATGTAAATGCGACTATTGCTTGCTAGGAAATAGGGTTTGCAGATGTCTACGTATCGTAGCAATAGAGTTCTAATGCTACTTAAATCGCGATATCGCATCACTCTTCTATGTTTCGTGATAAGATATAATGTTATTTGCGAAGTGTCATGTATACTTCGTATTCACTTCAAAAGAGTGTAAATGCGAACCTTCCTTGCTCGGAAATAGCGTTTGCAGATGTCTACGTATCGTAGCAATAGAGTTCTAATGGTTCTCAAAACGCGATATCGCATCTCATTACTATGCTTCATGATAAGATATAATATTCATTGCGAAGTGTCATGTATACCTCGCATTCACTACAAAAGAATGAAAACGTGACACATCCATGATAGGAAATAGCGTCTGCAGATGTCTATGCGTCGAGGCAATAGAGTACTAATGCTTCTTAGATCGCGATATGGCATCTCACATCTATGTCTCATGATAAGATATAATATTCATTGCGAAGTGTCATGTATGCCTCGTATTCACTTCAAAAGAAAGTAAATGCGACTATTGCTTGATGGAAATAGCGTTTGCAGATGTCTACGTATCGAGGCAATAGTTCTCTCATGCTTCTTAAAACGCGATATCGCATCTCATTTCTTTGTTTCATGATAAGATATAATATCCATTCCGAAGTGTCATGTATACCTCGTATCCACTCCTATTGAATGTAAATGCGACACTTCATTGCTTGGAAGTAGCGTTTGCAGATGTCTACATTTCGTAGCAAAGGAGTTCTAACGCTTCTTAAAACGCGATATCGCATCTCAATTCTATGTTTGATGATATGATATAATATTCATTGCGAAGTGTCATGTATACCTCGTATTCACATCAAAAGAATGTAAATGCGACTATTCCTTGCTAGGGCATAGCGTTTGCAGATGCCTACGTATCGTAGCAATAGAGTTCTAATGCTTCTTAGACCGCGATATCGCATTTCATTTCTATGTTTCGTGATAAGATATAATATTCATTGCGAAGTGTCTTGTACACCTTGTATTCACTTCAAAAGAACGTAAATGCGACTATTGCTTGCTAGGAAATAGCGTTTCCAGATGTCTACGTATCGTAGCAATAGAGTTCTAATGCTACTTAAAACTCGATATCGCATCTCATTTATATGTTTCGTGATAAGATATAATATTCATCGCGAATTGTCATGTATACCTCGTATTCACTTCAAAATAATGTAAGTGCGACACTTCCATGCTAGGAAATAGTGTTTGCTGATGTCTCCGCATCGATGCCTTAGAGTTCTAATGCTTCTTAAAACGCGATATCGCATCTCTCTTCTATGTTTCATGATAAGATATAATATTCATTGCGAAGTGTCATGTATACCTCGCATTCACTACAAAAGTATGAAAATGCGACACTTCCATGCTAGGAAATGGCGCCTGCAGATGCCTACGCGTCGAGGCAATAGAGTTCTAATGCTTCTTAAATCGCGATATCGCATCTCCTTTCTATGTTTCGTGATAAGATATAATATTCATTGCGAAGTGTCACTTATACCTCGTATTCACATCAAATGAATGTAAATGCGACACTTCCTTGCTAAGAAATAGCGTTTGCAGATGTCTACGTATCGAGGCAATAGTTCTCTAATGCTTCTTAAAACGCGATATCGCATCTCATTCCTTTGTTTCATGATAAGATATAATATCCATTCCGAAGTGTCATGTATACCTCGTATTCACTTCTATTGAATGTAAATGCGACTCTTCATTGCTTGGAAGTAGCGTTTGCAGATGTCTACATTTCGTAGCAAAGGAGTTCTAACGCTTCTTAAAACGCGATATCGCATCTCAATTCTATGTTTGATGATATGATATAATATTCATTCCGAAGTGTCATGTAAACCTCGAATTCACTTCAAAAGAACGTAAATGCGACTATTGCTTGCTAGGAAATAGCGTTTGCAGATGTCTACGTATCGTAACAATAGAGTTCTAATGCTTCTTAAAACGCGATATCGCATCTCTCTTCTATGTTTCCTCATAAGATATAATATTCTTTGCGAAGTGTCATGTATACCTCGTATTCACATCAAAAGAATGTAAATGCGACTATTCCTTGCTAGGGCATAGCGTTTGCAGATGCCTACGTATCGTAACAGTAGAGTTGTAATGCTTCTTAGATCGCGATATCGCATCTCATTTCTATGTTTCATGATAAGATATAATATTCATTGCGAAGTGTCATGTATACCTCGCATTCACTTCAAAAGAATGTAAATGCGACTATAGCTTGCTAACAAATAGCGTTTGCAGATGTCTACGTATCGTAGCAATAGAGGTCTAATGCTTCTCAAAACGCGATATCGCATCTCATTTCTATGTTTCCTGATAGGATATAATATTCATTGCGTAGTGTCATGTACACCTCGTATTCACTTCAAAAGAATGTAAATGCGACTATTGCTTGCTAGGAAATAGGGTTTGCAGATGTCTACGTATCGTAGCAATAGAGTTCTAATGCTACTTAAATCGCGATATCGCATCACTCTTCTATGTTTCGTGATAAGATATTATGTTACTTGCGAAGTGTCATGTATACTTCGTATTCACTTCAAAAGAGTGTAAATGCGAACCTTCCTTGCTCGGAAATAGCTTTTGCAGATGTCTACGTATCGTAGCAATAGAGTTCTAATGGTTCTCAAAACGCGATATCGCATCTCATTACTATGCTTCATGATAAGATATAATATTCATTGCGAAGTGTCATGTATACCTCGTTTTCACTCCAAACGAATGTCAATGCGACACTTCCTTGCTAGGAAATAGCGTATTCAGATGTCTACGTATCGTAGCAGTAGAGTTCTAATGCTACTTAAATCGCGATATCGCATCTCATTTATATGTTTCGTGATAAGATATAACATTCATCGCGAATTGTCATGTATACCTCGTATTCACTTCAAAATAATGTAAGTGCGACACTTCCATGCTAGGAAATAGCGTTTGCTGATGTCTCCGCATCCATGCCATAGAGTTCTAATGCTTCTTAAAACGCGATATCGCATCTCTCTTCTATGTTTCATGATAAGATATAATATTCATTGCGAAGTGTCATGTATACCACGCATTCACTACAAAAGTATGAGAATGCGACACTTCCATGCTAGGAAATGGCGCCTGCAGATGCCTACGCGTCGAGGCAATAGAGTTCTAATGCTTCTTATATCGCGATATCGCATCTCCTTTCTATGTTTCGTGATAAGATATAATATTGATTGCGAAGTGTCACTTATACCTCGTATTCACATCAAATGAATGTAAATGCGACACTTCCTTGCTAAGAAATAGCGTTTGCAGATGTCTACTTACCGAGGCAATAGTTCTCTAATGCTTCTTAAAACGCGATATCGCATCTCATTTCTTTGTTTCATGATAAGATATAATATCCATTCCGAAGTGTCATGTATACCTCGTATTCACTTCTATTGAATGTAAATGCGACACTTCATTGCTTGGAAGTAGCGTTTGCAGATGTCTACATTTCGTAGCAAAGGAGTTCTAACGCTTCTTAAAACGCGATATCGCATCTCATTTCTATGTTTGATGATAAGATATAATATTCATTGCGAAGTGTCATGTATACCTCGTATTCACATCAAAAGAATGTAAATGCGACTATTCCTAGCTAGGGCATAGCGTTTGCAGATGCCTACGTATCGTAGCAATAGAGTTGTAATGCTTCTTAGATCGCGATATCGCATCTCATTTCTATGTTTCATGATAAGATATAATATTCATTGCGAAGTGTCATGTATACCTCGCATTCACTACAAAAGAATGAAAATGCGACACTTCCATGCTGGGAAATAGAGTCTGCAGATATCTATGCGTCGAGGCAATGGAGTTCTAATGCTTCTTAGATTGCGATATCGCATCTCATTTCTATGATTCATTATAAGATATAATATTCATTGCGAAGTGTCATGTATACCTCGTATACACATCAAAAGAATGTAAATGCGACTATTCCTTGCTAGGGCATAGCGTTTGCAGATGCCTACGTATCGTAGCAATAGAGTTCTAATGCTTCTTAGATCGCGATATCGCATCTCATTTCTATGTTTCGTGATAAGTTATAATATTCATTCCAAAGTGTCATGTAAATCTCGAATTCACTTCAAAAGAATGTAAATGCGACTATTGCTTGCTAACAAATAGCGTTTGCAGATGTTTACGTATCGTAGTAATAGAGGTCTAATGCTTCTCAAAACGCGATATCGCATCTCATTTCTATGTTTCCTGATAGGATATAATATTCATTGCGTAGTGTCATGTACACCTCGTATTCACTTCAAAAGAATGTAAATGCGACTATTGCTTGCTAGGAAATAGGGTTTGCAGATGTCTACGTATCGTAGCAATAGAGTTCTAATGCTACTTAAATCGCGATATCGCATCACTCTTCTATGTTTCGTGATAAGATATAATGTTATTTGCGAAGTGTCATGTATACTTCGTATTCACTTCAAAAGAGTGTAAATGCGAACCTTCCTTGCTCGGAAATAGCGTTTGCAGATGTCTACGTATCGTAGCAATAGAGTTCTAATGGTTCTCAAAACGCGATATCGCATCTCATTACTATGCTTCATGATAAGATATAATATTCATTGCGAAGTGTCATGTATACCTCGCATTCACTACAAAAGAATGAAAACGTGACACATCCATGATAGGAAATAGCGTCTGCAGATGTCTATGCGTCGAGGCAATAGAGTACTAATGCTTCTTAGATCGCGATATGGCATCTCACATCTATGTCTCATGATAAGATATAATATTCATTGCGAAGTGTCATGTATGCCTCGTATTCACTTCAAAAGAAAGTAAATGCGACTATTGCTTGATGGAAATAGCGTTTGCAGATGTCTACGTATCGAGGCAATAGTTCTCTCATGCTTCTTAAAACGCGATATCGCATCTCATTTCTTTGTTTCATGATAAGATATAATATCCATTCCGAAGTGTCATGTATACCTCGTATCCACTCCTATTGAATGTAAATGCGACACTTCATTGCTTGGAAGTAGCGTTTGCAGATGTCTACATTTCGTAGCAAAGGAGTTCTAACGCTTCTTAAAACGCGATATCGCATCTCAATTCTATGTTTGATGATATGATATAATATTCATTGCGAAGTGTCATGTATACCTCGTATTCACATCAAAAGAATGTAAATGCGACTATTCCTTGCTAGGGCATAGCGTTTGCAGATGCCTACGTATCGTAGCAATAGAGTTCTAATGCTTCTTAGACCGCGATATCGCATTTCATTTCTATGTTTCGTGATAAGATATAATATTCATTGCGAAGTGTCTTGTACACCTTGTATTCACTTCAAAAGAACGTAAATGCGACTATTGCTTGCTAGGAAATAGCGTTTCCAGATGTCTACGTATCGTAGCAATAGAGTTCTAATGCTACTTAAAACTCGATATCGCATCTCTCTTCTATGTTTCGTGATAAGATATAATGTTCTTTGCGAAGAGTCACGTATACCTCGTATTCACTACAAACGAATGTAAATGCGACACTTCCTTGCTTGGAAATAGCGTATTCACATGTCTACGTATCGTAGCAATAGAGTTCTAATGCTACTTAAATCGCGATATCGCATCTCATTTCTATGTTTCGTGATAAGATATAATATTCATTGCGAAGTGTCATGTATACGTCGTTTTCTCTCCAAACGAATGTAAATGCGACACTTCCTTGCTAGGAAATAGCGTTTGCAGATGCCTGAGTACCGTAGCAATAGGGTTCTAATGCTTCTTAGACCGCGATATCGCATCTCAATTCTATGTTTCGTGATAAGTTATAATATTCATTCCGAAGTGTCATGTATACCTCGAATTCACTTAAAAATAATGTAAATGCAACACCTCCATGCTAGGAAATAGCGTTTGCAAATATCTCCGCATCGAGGCAATAGGGTTCTAATGCTTCGTAAAACGCGATGTCGCATCTCACTTCTATGTTACATGATAAAATATAATATTCATTGCGAAGTGTCATGTATACCTCGTATTCACTTCAAAAGAATGTAAATGCGAATCTTCCTTGCTAGGAAATAGCGTTTGCAGATGTCTATGTATCGTAGCAATAGTGTTCTTATGCTTCTCAAAACGCGATATCGCATCTCATTTCCATGCTTCGTGATAAAATATAATATTCATTGCGAAGTGTCATGTATACCTCGTATTCACTTCAAAAGAATGTAAGGGAGAATCTTCCTTCCTAGGAAATAGCGCTTGCAGATGTCTATGTATCGTAGCAATAGAGTTCTAATGCTTCTCAAAATGTGATATCGCATCTTACTTCTATGCATCGTGATAAGATATAATATTCATTGCGAAGTATCATGTGCACCTCGTATACACTACAAAAGAATGTAAATGCGACACTTCCATGCTAGGAAATAGCGTCTGCAGGTGTCTACGCGTCGAGGCAATAGAAATCTAATGCTTCTTAAAACGCGATATCGCATCTCACTTCTATGTTTCATGACAAGATATAATGTTCATTGCGAAGTGTCATGTATACCTCGTATTCACTTCAAAAGAATGTAAATGCGAATCTTCCTTGCTAGGAAATAGCGTTGGCAGATGTCTATGTATCGTAGCAATAGAGTTCTAATGCTTCTCAAAACGCGATATCGCATCTCACTTCTATGTTCCATGATAAGATATAATGTTCATTGCGAAGTGTCATGTATACCTCGTATTCACTTCAAAAGAATGTAAATGCGAATCTTCCTTGCTAGGAAATAGCATTGGCAGATGTCTATGTATCGTAGCAATAGAGTTCTAATGCTTCCCAAAACGCGATATCGCATCTCATTTCTATGCATCGTGATAAGATATAATATTCATTGCGAAGTGTCATGTATACCTCGTATTTACTTCAAAGGAATGGAAGTGCGACACTTCCATGCTAGGAAATAGCGTTTGCAGATGTCTACGTATCGTAGCAATAGAGTTCTAATGCTACTTAAATCGCGCTATCGCATCTCATTCATATGTTTCGTGATAAGATATAATATTCATTGCGAAGTGTCATGTATACCTCGTGTTCACTTCAAAAGAATGTAAATGCGACTATTGTTTGCTAGGAAATAGCGTTTGCAGATGCCTACGTATCGTAGCAATAGAGTTCTAATGCTTCTTAGATCGCGATATCGCATCTCACTTATATGTTTCACGATAAGATATAATATTCATTGCGAAGTGTCACGTATACCTCGTATTCACTCCAAAAAATGTAAATGCGACGCTTCCATCCTAGGAAATAGCGTTTGCAGATGTCTACGTATCGTAGCAAAAGAGTCCTAATGCTACTTAAAACGAGATGTCACATTTCATTTCTATGTTTGGTGATAAGATATAATATTCATTGCGACGTGTCATGTATACCTCGTATTCACTTCAAAAGAATGTAAATGCGACACTTCCATGCTAGGAAATAGCGTCTGCAGGTGTCTACGCGACGAGGCAATAGAGTTCTAATGATTCTTAAAACGCGATATCGCATCTCACTTCTATGTTTCATGATAAGATATAATGTTCATTGCGAAGTGTCATGTATACCTCGTATTCACTTCAAAAGAATGTAAATGCGAATCTTCCTTGCTAGGAAATAGCGTTGGCAGATGTCTATGTATCGTAGCAATAGAGTTCTAATCCTTTCAAAACACGATATCGCATCTCATTTCTATGCTTCGTGATAAGATATAATATTCATTGCGAAGTATCATGTGCACCTCGAATTCACTACAACAGAATGTAAATGCGACACTTCCATGCTAGGAAATAGCGTCTGCAGGTGTCTACGCGTCGAGGCAATAGAGTTCTAATGCTTCTTAAAACGCGATATCGCATCTCATTTCTATGTTTCGTGATAAGATATAATATTCATTGCGAAGTGTCATGTATACGTCGTTTTCTCTCCAAACGAATGTAAATGCGACACTTCCTTGCTAGGAAATAGCGTTTGCAGATGCCTGAGTACCGTAGCAATAGGGTTCTAATGCTTCTTAGACCGCGATATCGCATCTCAATTCTATGTTTCGTGATAAGTTATAATATTCATTCCGAAGTGTCATGTATACCTCGAATTCACTTAAAAATAATGTAAATGCAACACTTCCATGCTAGGAAATAGCGTTTGCAAATATCTCCGCATCGAGGCAATAGGGTTCTAATGCTTCGTAAAACGCGATGTCGCATCTCACTTCTATGTTACATGATAAAATATAATATTCATTGCGAAGTGTCATGTATACCTCGTATTCACTTCAAAAGAATGTAAATGCGAATCTTCCTTGCTAGGAAATAGCGTTTGCAGATGTCTATGTATCGTAGCAATAGTGTTCTTATGCTTCTCAAAACGCGATATCGCATCTCATTTCCATGCTTCGTGATAAAATATAATATTCATTGCGAAGTGTCATGTATACCTCGTATTCACTTCAAAAGAATGTAAGGGAGAATCTTCCTTCCTAGGAAATAGCGCTTGCAGATGTCTATGTATCGTAGCAATAGAGTTCTAATGCTTCTCAAAATGTGATATCGCATCTTACTTCTATGCATCGTGATAAGATATAATATTCATTGCGAAGTATCATGTGCACCTCGTATACACTACAAAAGAATGTAAATGCGACACTTCCATGCTAGGAAATAGCGTCTGCAGGTGTCTACGCGTCGAGGCAATAGAAATCTAATGCTTCTTAAAACGCGATATCGCATCTCACTTCTATGTTTCATGACAAGATATAATGTTCATTGCGAAGTGTCATGTATACCTCGTATTCACTTCAAAAGAATGTAAATGCGAATCTTCCTTGCTAGGAAATAGCGTTGGCAGATGTCTATGTATCGTAGCAATAGAGTTCTAATGCTTCTCAAAACGCGATATCGCATCTCACTTCTATGCTTCATGATAAGATATAATATTCATTGCGAAGTGTCATGTAAACCTCGTATTCACTACAAAAGAAAGTAAATGCGACACTTCCATACTAGGAAATAGCGTCTGCAGGTGTCTACGCGTCGAGGCAATAGAGTTCTAATGCTTCTTAAAACGCGATATCGCATCTCACTTCTATGTTCCATGATAAGATATAATGTTCATTGCGAAGTGTCATGTATACCTCGTATTCACTTCAAAAGAATGTAAATGCGAATCTTCCTTGCTAGGAAATAGCATTGGCAGATGTCTATGTATCGTAGCAATAGAGTTCTAATGCTTCCCAAAACGCGATATCGCATCTCATTTCTATGCATCGTGATAAGATATAATATTCATTGCGAAGTGTCATGTATACCTCGTATTTACTTCAAAGGAATGGAAGTGCGACACTTCCATGCTAGGAAATAGCGTTTGCAGATGTCTACGTATCGTAGCAATAGAGTTCTAATGCTACTTAAATCGCGCTATCGCATCTCATTCATATGTTTCGTGATAAGATATAATATTCATTGCGAAGTGTCATGTATACCTCGTGTTCACTTCAAAAGAATGTAAATGCGACTATTGTTTGCTAGGAAATAGCGTTTGCAGATGCCTACGTATCGTAGCAATAGAGTTCTAATGCTTCTTAGATCGCGATATCGCATCTCACTTATATGTTTCACGATAAGATATAATATTCATTGCGAAGTGTCACGTATACCTCGTATTCACTCCAAAAAATGTAAATGCGACGCTTCCATCCTAGGAAATAGCGTTTGCAGATGTCTACGTATCGTAGCAAAAGAGTCCTAATGCTACTTAAAACGAGATGTCACATTTCATTTCTATGTTTGGTGATAAGATATAATATTCATTGCGACGTGTCATGTATACCTCGTATTCACTTCAAAAGAATGTAAATGCGAATCTTCCTTGCTAGGAAATAGCGCTTGCAGATGTCTATGTATCGTAGCAATAGAGTTCTAATGCTTCTCAAAATGCGATATCGCATCTCACTTCTATGCTTCATGATAAGATATAATATTCATTGCGAAGTGTCATGTATACATCGTGTTCACTACAAAAGAATGTAAATGCGACACTTCCATGCTAGGAAATAGCGTCTTTAGATGTCTACGCGTCGAGGCAATAGAGTTCTAATGCTTCTTAAAACGCGATGTCGCATCTAACTTCTATGTTTCATGATAAGATATAATGTTCATTGCGAAGTGTCATGTATACCTCGTATTCACTTCAAAAGAATGTAAAGGAGAATCTTCCTTGCTAGGAAATAGCGCTTGCAGATGTCTATGTATCGTAGCAATAGAGTTCTAATGCTTCTCAAAATGCGATATCGCATCTCACTTCTATGCTTCGTGATAAGATATAATATTCATTGCGAATTGTCATGTACACCTCGTATTCACTACAAAAGAATGTAAATGCGACACTTCCATGCTAGGAAATAGCGTCTGCAGGTGTCTACACGTCGAGGCATTAGAGTTCTAATGCTTCTTAAAACGCGATATCGCATCTCACTTCTATGTTCCATGATAAGATATAATGTTCATTGCGAAGTGTCATGTATACCTCGTATTCACTTCAAAAGAATGTAAATGCGAATCTTCCTTGCTAGGAAATAGCGTTGGCAGATGTCTATGTATCGTAGCAATAGAGTTCTAATGCTTCCCAAAACGCGATATCGCATCACATTTATATGCTTCGTGATAAGATATAATATTCATTGCGAAGTGTCATGTATACCTCGTATTCACTTCAAAAGAATGGAAGTGCGACACTTCCATGCTAGGAAATAGCGTTTGCAGATGTCTACGTATCGTAGCAATAGAGTTCTAATGCTACTTAAATCGCGATATCGCATCTCATTTTTATGTTTCGTGATAAGATATAATATTCATTGCGAAGTGTCATGTATACCTCGTGTTCACTTCAAAAGAATGTAAATGCGACTATTGTTTGCTAGGAAATAGCGTTTGCAGATGCCTACGTATCGTAGCAATAGAGTTCTAATGCTTCTTAGATCGCGATATCGCATCTCACTTATATGTTTCGCTATAAGATATAATATTCATTGCGAAGTGTCACGTATACCTCGTATTCACTCCAAAAAATGTAAATGCGACGTTTCCATCCTAGGAAATAGCGTTTGCAGATGTCTACGTATCTTAGCAAAAGAGTCCTAATGCTACTTAAAACGAGATGTCACATTTCTTTTCTATGTTTGGTGATAAGATATAATATTCATTGCGAAGTGTCATGTATACGTCGTTTTCCCTCCAAACGAATGTAAATGCGACACTTCCTTGCTAGGAAATAGCGTTTGCAGATGCCTGAGTACCGTAGCAATAGGGTTCTAATGCTTCTTAGATCGCGATATCGCATCTCACTTCTATGCTTCGTGATAAGATATGATATTCATTGCGAATTGTCATGTACACCTCGTATTCACTACAAAAGAATGTAAATGCGACACTTCCATGCTAGGAAATAGCGTCTGCAGGTGTCTACGCGTCGAGGCAATAGAGTTCTAATGCTTCTTAAAACGCGATATCGCATCTCACTTCTATGTTCCATGATAAGATATAATGTTCATTGCGAAGTGTCATGTATACCTCGCATTCACATCAAAAGAATGTAAATGCGACTATTCCTTGCTAGGAAATAGCGTTTGCAGATGCCTACGTATAGTAGCAATAGAGTTCTAATGCTTCTTAGATCGCGATATCGCATCTGATTTATATGTTTCGTGATAAGATATAATATTCATTGCGAAGTGTCATGTATACCTCGTATTCACTTCAAAAAATGTAAATGCGACGTTTCCATTCTAGGAAATAGCGTTTGCAGATGTCTACGTATCGTAGCAAAAGAGTCCTAATGCTACTTAAAACGAGATGTCACATTTCATTTCTATGTTTGGTGATAAGATATAATATTCATTGCGAAGTGTCATGTATACGTCGTTTTCTCTCCAAACGAATGTAAATGCGACACTTCCTTGCCAGGAAATAGCGTTTGCAGATGCCTGAGTACCGTAGCAATAGGGTTCTAATGCTTCTTAGATCGCGATATCGCATCTCACTTCTATGCTTCGTGATAAGATATAATATTCATTGCGAATTGTCATGTACACCTCGTATTCACTACAAAAGAATGTAAATGCGACACTTCCATGCTAGGAAATAGCGTCTGCAGGTGTCTACGCGTCGAGGCAATAGAGTTCTAATGCTTCTTAAAACGCGATATCGCATCTCACTTCTATGTTCCATGATAAGATATAATGTTCATTGCGAAGTGTCATGTATACCTCGCATTCACATCAAAAGAATGTAAATGCGACTATTCCTTGCTAGGAAATAGCGTTTGCAGATGCCTACGTATAGTAGCAATAGAGTTCTAATGCTTCTTAGATCGCGATATCGCATCTGATTTATATGTTTCGTGATAAGATATAATATTCATTGCGAAGTGTCATGTATACCTCGTATTCACTTCAAAAAATGTAAATGCGACGTTTCCATTCTAGGAAATAGCGTTTGCAGATGTCTACGTATCGTAGCAAAAGAGTCCTAATGCTACTTAAAACGAGATGTCACATTTCATTTCTATGTTTGGTGATAAGATATAATATTCATTGCGAAGTGTCATGTATACGTCGTTTTCTCTCCAAACGAATGTAAATGCGACACTTCCTTGCTAGGAAATAGCGTTTGCAGATGCCTGAGTACCGTAGCAATAGGGTTCTAATGCTTCTTAGATCGCGATATCGCATCTCACTTCTATGTTCCATGATAAGATATAATGTTCATTGCGAAGTGTCATGTATACCTCGTTTTCACTTCAAAAGAATGTAAATGCGAATCTTCCTTGCTAGGAAATAGCGTTGGCAGATGTCTATGTATCGTAGCAATAGAGTTCTAATGCTTCCCAAAACGCGATATCGCATCTCATTTCTATGCTTCGTGATAAGATATAATATTCATTGCGAAGTGTCATGTATACGTCGTATTCACTTCATAAGAATGGAAGTGCGACACTTGCATGCTAGGAAATAGCGTTTGCAGATGTCTACGTATCGTAGCAATAGAGTTCTAATGCTACTTAAATCGCGATATCGCATCTCATTTATATGTTTCGTGATAAGATATAATATTCATTGCGAAGTGTCATGTATACCTCGTGTTCACTTCAAAAGAATGTAAATGCGACTATTGTTTGCTAGGAAATAGCGTTTGCAGATGCCTACGTATCGTAGCAATAGAGTTCTAATGCTTCTTAGATCGCGATATCGCATCTCACTTATATGTTTCGCGATAAGATATAATATTCATTGCGAAGTGTCATGTATACCTCGTATTCACTCCAAAATAATGTAAATGCGACACTTCCATGCTAGGAAGTAGCGTTTGCAGATATCTCCGCATCGAGGCAATAGGGTTCTAATGCTTCGTAAAACGCGATGTCGCATCTCACTTCTATGTTACAAGATAATATATAATATTCATTGCGAAGTGTCATGTATACCTCGTATTCACTTCAAAAGAATGTAAATGCGAATCTTCCTTGCTAGGAAATTGCGTTTGCAGATGTCTATGTATCGTAGCAATAGTGTTCTTATGCTTCTCAAAACGCGATATCGCATCTCATTTCCATGCTTCGTGATAAAATATAATATTCATTGCGAAGTGTTATGTACACCTCGTATTCACTACAAAAGAATGTAAATGCGACACTTCCATGCTAGGAAATAGCGTCTGCAGGTGTCTACGCGAAGAGGCAATAGAGTTCTAATGATTCTTAAAACGCGATATCGCATCTCACTTCTATGTTTCATGATAATATATAATATTCATTGCGAAGTGTCATGTATGCCTCGTATTCACTTCAAAAGAATGTAAATGCGAATCTTCCTTGCAAGGAAATAGCGTTGGCAGAATTCTATGTATCGTAGCAATGGAGTTCTAATCCTTTCAAAACGCGATATCGCATCTCACTTCTATGTTCCATGATAAGATATAATGTTCATTGCGAAGTGTCATGTATACCTCGTATTCACTTCAAAATAATGTAAATGCGAATCTTCCTTGATAGGAAATAGCGTTGGCAGATGTCTATGTATCGTAGCAATAGAGTTCTAATGCTACTTAAATCGCTATGTCGCATCTTATTTATATGTTTCGTGATAAGATATAATATTCAATGCGAAGTGTCATGTATACCTCGTATTCACTTCAAAAGAATGTAAGTGCCACACTTCCTTGCTAGGAAATAGCGTTTCCAGTTGTTTACTTATCGGAGCAATGGAGTTCTATTGCTTCATTCTACACGATGTCGCAAGTCATTTCAATGATTCATGGTAAATTGCATTGTTCTATGCAATATGTTACATTTGTCTGCATCTAGGCCTTAGACGGATGTGAATCCTATACTTACTTGCAACGGAATATCTTTTCCAGATCTCTACGTGTCCAAGCAAGACATTTATAATACTTCATGCAGCGCAATGTCGCATCTCATTTCAACGTTTCAAAGCAAAGGATCTGTAATCATATATCCATAACATTATGCTTAACTGTTAGAGGTCTTCAATAGAATGTGGACTATATAATTCCATGCAACGGCATGGCGCTCCGTAGTGTCTGTCTGTTAAAGCAATCGAGCTAGAATTCTCCATGCAATGCGCTGGCGTATCCCATTTCATCGTTTTCAAGTAAGAACTCTGTAATCTCTTATGCATAGCTCTATGCTTATCTGCTTTAAAACTTCATAAGAATGTAAATTCTACAGCTCCATGCAACAGGATTGCCCTTCGTAGTGTCTACATGTCGAGACAATAGAGTACTAATGCATTACACAATGCCATGACTCATCTCATTTCAGCGTTTCGAATTAAGTAAGCTGTAATCTTCTATAAAAAGCATTATAATTATCTGCTTCTACTCTACAAAAGAATGAGAATTCTATAGATCCAAGCAACAGGAGGGCAGGCCCTCCACCATTCTACTGCTTGCCCTGATGCGGGCAAAGGATTCCCAGGGCCACTCAAACCGCGACCAACATCTATCTTATACTCTAACCGATTCATCGTTATGCGTTTTCCATTAAGCTTGCCGGGATCAGTGATATTGATTCGCTCAATCTAAATTATTATTTTCTGTTTAAGTTTCTCGATGTTTTTAGTTTCTCTCACGATATCGTCTATTTCGTTGTACCTTACCCTTACAGTATGGTATATAATCTGTTGTTTGATATTTCTAGGATTTCCTCTTAATAAATGCAATGCTTCCACATATTTTCTTTCTCTTTCTCTTTAGTTACATTGTTGTTATTTTATGCTTTTCACCCTCCACATTCCCTCTCTACACCATCTCGGAACAGGCGTTATACGATTACTGCAGGATGACGCCCCGGTCTCGTTACACCGAGATCGAGTGTTCTCTCTTGCATCCGTTGATTTATATATGTTATATATTGGAGAATATTTCCTCTTATCCATTGTATTTTTCGAATGAAATTACATTGACAGAAGTACGAACTAGTTCTGCACGCCTATTTGAAACAACATTAAATCACCTTGTTAAACAATAATATATTAAATGTGACTTGGACTTTTAAATTTGAATTTATAAACATCTAACAGGTAAATATGATTTTCTTACTATTCATATCATTATACATTCGGTGATTTATTGTGTGCTGTGATTTGATATATTAACTGCTTGATTATATTTTTCAATGAACTTTGCGTACCAAACATTGCTTTTACTCCTGATGGGAGTGGATAGTTCTTCGTTTTATATTCTTATATCGCATTTATTATAAAAGTATATGATATCCTTCTTATGCAGTCATGTATAATTATGTACTGTGACGGTTTTTCCCGTTTCAATCCTCAAGAAAAGGGTATATAGAACCAATAATAACGGGGTATCCAGAAGTTTAATCCGGGGTTATATCGGGGTACAGAATATCCGCGTGATTCGGCAACGCGAAGTACAGAACAATAAATTTCCTATCCAGCGAGTATTTCGAAGCTGCGAGGCTGGGACTTTTTGGGCGCCAGCTACTCAAAAAGTAGCAAAAACTAGTAAACCACGCAACCCGGGGAAACCCGGTTCAAGATAACCCTCGAAATTTCGAAATACTCTTTCGCTCGACTGCTTCTAGCCGAGTGCGCAAATTAGGGTCGCGGGATACTGAACTCAAGGCTTCTTTCTAGATTACCTCGACGCGGTATTACAAAAGAGTATACGACACGCCGCGAATGACCGTGGATCACCACCCGTTATACAATACAAATTACAATACGCGATATCACAATTGCGGCAGGGAACAAATGGGACGCTTTAGCGTATAAGGACTCACGTTCTCGTTTCCAACAAGTATGGATCTCGTTCAGTCCGTCTACCTCTCTCTCCTTCTCTTTCTCTCTCTCTCTCCTCCGAATCGCTCCGTATAATCGCTTGCTCGGTTGCTCGCTAAGTAGTCGCTAAGTCGTTGAGAAGAATAAGAGGCTGTCTTCGTGCTGGCTAGCTCATTATATAGGTTTGCTGGGGGTCTTCGGATCCCCTTAGGGCTCCTTGGTGGGGTAGGGCCATACGCTTCGGTATTGTTCGGGGCATCGATCGGTGGATTTCGGCGATCTTCCCTGATCGCTCGCTCTGGTGTGTCTAGAGGGGGTCCTCTGGATTATTTGAACTGCGGCGCGTGTCGCGCGCCGCGCTTTCCACGGCTCATTTGCAATTCCGCTGCGCATCTTGAGTTTTCCTCTCTCTGGGTTCAGGGGAGAGGTGGAGGTCCTTCTCTCACCCGAGAACCATCCTGTTCGTCTCCATGGACTATAGCAGCGGTCTTATCGTTGCAGGGCTCTGGATCGTATCCTTCGGGCTTCAGGGTCTCTTCTTGCTCACTTCCCGACTTCTCCACCGTCGAGCCCGTCACGCTACCTCGACGCACAGCTCTTCCGCGAACCTGCGGTCTTCTTCCATCAGCTCGCCAGTCTAATCCTTAGAACGGAGAGAGAGAAAAGAACGGGGGGGGGGAGGTTCTACCATCGTATATTCCACACTCCTCGCAAATACAGCTATCGCGATGGTCCGTGTCGCGCTTCTCGCATGGGTGGTGATCTGCGAGCTAGTCTAACCGAAGCAGGGAGGGGGGTCGTGAGCGAGCCTTGTGACGTCACCACGTCACAGTACACACAAATTCGCAATTAAGTAGCTATGTGTTCAAATTCAATTCCGAATAATGCACTAAAAAGCATCCCAGATAACAAATGGCAAGATGGTAGCGACACCATGCCGGCACTATATTGCCACTTCCGAGGAGTGTCAACTGATTCGTAGTCATCTGTGACCGGATTCGTTAACTAAAATGCCAGAACGTGTTACCAGCACGTTCTAGACAAGCGAATCGCGCAGCACCAGCACCATGGTGACACGCGTATCATCGCTCCATTCATGAATCTCCTCAGCAATGACGCAGGATCACATTTGGCAATGGGGAACCTGTGCTTTCATACAAATTAGAACCGTTAGATGTCAGTAGATGTTCAGCATATGGCTATTGATAGACATTTTGATGGTCGTTTTCCTATATTTATAGTTATTGAGCGAGTCGTATATATTTCTTTCAATCCATCATAGACTAAAAATATTATTTATAAAAAAAATATTACTTATAAAACAAAAATTCATGCTGTTGCGTCCCTAACTTCGCCTTGTGCAATTTTTGAAATAACATGCTCTCGTCGTATTTAATGTAACCTTCAATTGCATGAATTTGTAACAATAAATTGAAGAAAATATATATAAAATAAGTGTATATATTTTTATGACAAAGTAATTATCGACTTTATGGAAAAAATCGCCCTATCGAGCTAGTTTATAGAAAATAATAAAATCGAGTTCTTATATCTTTGTTTTGTGCCGGTGTATCTATTTTGGAATCAAAATAAATAAATTGCGCAGTTTAGTCATTTTTCATATTTGCTTATAATTTTTATGGAAACAGCTTCCCCATTAGTAAATGTCAGCCTACGCCACAACCACGCGTGTAGCTATGGTGAGCTGATAGTGTCATTGTCACGGCCGTGTAGCCCGTGTGCTATATCTCTGTGCTTTAATAGTGCCGTTATACGAATGCCGCCCCAGTACTAACAGTATACCATTTCGAAAGCTGAGTAAGAGCACTTTGTTAGCACAGTTCTGTCACGGAATTCGTTCCATCCGTTGTCATTGGCGTGCCAATCGCTGGCTGTTTGGGATATTGTAGTGCATGAGGCAGAATTGTTCCTTATCATCGTCATGGAGATGGATTTTCACTCCCCCCTTTTTGAATTTTTTAAATTATTGTTTGGAATTTTTGCCGTTTCTGTATCTCTATGACCGCATTGTGGATTCAACTTATGTACGATCTTTTTGGTCTTCATCTTTTCTTACATGTAATATTATATATGTGATGCACGTTTGTTATGTAATGCTCCGATTTGTAAGCCTCAGATACTTTTATTCTTTGGTAAAGCCACTTATTCGATTAATATATATTTATTAGACATAGATATAAACAATTAGAAAAATGTTATTAAAACGCTATTAAATATGTTGTTGCAATCATTTATTTAAGGTCTGAAGATGTAGATGCAATTAATGTCCGATATTTTACGTGATCCAATCGACGTATCGAGTGAGGCTATGAAATATAAAAATCTTTTACTATTCTTCGACCCCTTTACATGTTAAATGAATGACTAGTTGTGCAAGACGAGAAGCCTGAATTAGTGAGATATCTAGGAACATAAGTAATTTGTAAGTAACACATCTTTTCTCTTTGAAGTATTTGCCTTTGCATAGAATAGAACGTATAGATATAATTGTCTGTTTTGTACCCATTTCGGTCCAATTCTATTATAGTCTTTGAGCAGAAGTAATATTGATTATACTTGATTTTTGCAATAGTTCTGTGATTAACAGGTTTTATTAACCTAGAATCATTATTTGACGGATTTATCAATCTACTTTGTAGCTCCATCAGTTTCTTTTTCTGCTCGCTACTTTCCATTTTCAGTTCCGTATACTTATTCTTTATCATCATCATATATGTTGCGTAAAATTACAATAACTTTTTGTCCTCAAATTTTGCGGATATTTCAATTAAATTTCCTTTGATTAAATAAACGGAAATTAAAAAACAGTGGCACGTACCATTTCTTGGAAACGTTGTATCGTAATTTGCATCTGACTGTTTTGAAAGGCACGCACTTTACTTAACGTTTGCAATGATTCGGTTAGCGAAGTAAAGAAATATTCTACTTTCGAAATTGTTGGCTCTTGTAATTCTAAGGCAAATATATTCATCTGTCGACATCGTGAACATTGTTTTTTGGCAAAATTTCAGAAAAACAAATATATTATAAGTGAAATAATAAACATCATAATATTAAATTTAACTCTGTTCATGGTTGCCTTGTTGGACACATCCATAACAATATACAGGGTGGGGCAGTAATAATTAGCACCTCAGGTATCCACGAAACTATAAGTTTCATAGAAGTTTTTGCTAATATAAAATTGCATAGTACAAAGGGCCCATCCGTTGATGAAAATAGTTTTTCTGTAAGTGGAGTTATGTTGGACATATGAAGGTTACCTTCATTTTTTGAAATGAATTGGTATGTCCATTCTTCCGTAATACGATAGAGCATTTTAAAGCAAGTTTAACGATCTGTAACATGAAGGCATTGAAGGTTACAAAATGTAAAGAAAGGCGATAATACTCACGGTTTTGATAGTAATTGAAACATACGTATTGTAAACAGTGGTGGAAGGCGTAATACTTACCGTTTACTTCACTGTGAATAAACACTTTTCGAAGGGCATTTCAATAGCTTGCAGCATAAGTTAAACATGATAAGATTAGTATTGAAAAATCGGTTCGAATACGTTTGGTTAGGCTGTCTTTTGTGTCGTTTATTTTATAAGTACTGAGCTGCGGATTCCTGAGGACAGCTCACAAAATTGTTGAACTATGGAAGATTATCATTGTGAATTTGAATCAAAAGGTAATTAAATTCCATTAGATTGTAAACAGATCTCAATGTTTCATTTTAGATAGTAAGATTAAATACTCTTGACAAAACTACAAGAATGGATACATACCTTTCTGTTATTATTATTTCATAAAGAATTATAATTGCAATTATATAGTTCATTACGATAAAAAATATTTCTCAGAAAATTCTAAATATTAAATTAAAGAATCAAGTAAAACATTTTTAATAATTACGAATATGAAAAATACTTGAACATTCCAATAGAAAGATGTCTAAACAGGAGTTAGAAAAGTCAAACATTCAATTTCAATTCCAGAATTCATCTATAAGAGGTAAAATGTTTCGAAAGCTTTAATTACAGTCTCTAATGCAAGCAGTTGGACAGTATTTCAATTTTTAAGAAAATTGATGAAAGTCAACCATTTTGAAGTGGTCAGAATCTTTGTCGTTTGAGCAATAAGTGAATAACAAATAACTGCATAAATTCCAGGCTTAAAAACTTATGGATTAAATCCTATGCAGACTCGTTTATGAGCGAGTTACTAAATAATAATCCACACTAAGTAATCATTTTAAAACTTAAACGATTACATCTCGCGAACTTTCGAAGATATCAGAAGCGTGAAAAGTATGTGGTTTATCAAAAACTCTTCTAAAAGAACGGACGAAGCCAATAGAAATCTTTGTTGAAGTAAGCAAGTTCTAAAGTTCTAAGCAACGTGATGGCCCTTATCTGCCTATGTTTCATAGCAAGTAAGTTCTGAATTTCTATGAAATCCGATGGAATTCCTCACTACTAACATTTCAAAGTAAGTTCTAAAATTCTCAGTTCTACGTTTAAAACTATATGTGTTCTATATATCTAAGTAAAGTGATGGTTCCTATTAGTTGTGACGGAAACCTATATATAGTAAGTCAGGGAAGCTCGAAGGGGTTAATTATCTAAATGCTTCAAAGTGTAAAACGTACTTTAATATAAAGCGATCTATCGTTCCAAGGTATCCGCTCACGTACAACCTTTATTGGGCGCCAGTTGCTCAGAAAGTAGCAAAGGGATAGACTACACGACCCCGGGAACCCTGGGGCGGAACAACCCTTGAAAATTCGAAATGCTCCTCCTCTCGAGTACGCCTAGCCAAGTACACACACTCAGATCGCGAGATACTGAAGTCACGGCATGTTTATTTATAGTCTCGACGTGGGTTTAACTAACAAGGATTACGGGAAACTACGCAACACGCCGCGAATTACCGGGTATCATAACTCGCTTCACGATGTAAGATACAATATACAATATGCGACACAAGAAATGGGACGCTTTAACGAATAAGCTCTCACGTTCTCTTCTTCAGGTTCCTTGAATTCGCTGGTGGTCCTCTGGTCTCCTGGATCCTCCTCGGGGCTCCTTGGTGGAGTGGGCTGTAGGCTTCAGTATTGTTCGGATCCATCGATCAGTGAACTTCGGCGATTTCCTCTTCTCGCCTTCTTGGGTGTCCCTGAGGGGATCCTCCTGATCATTTAAATTGCGTAGCGCCGCGCGCGCCGCGCGCGCCGCGCTCCCACCTGCAGGGCCGCTGGACTTTTGACTTCCCTTTAGGGGGTTAAGGATGGTTGAGGACCTTCTCACATCCCAGAGCATTATAAAGCACAGAAGCAGATAAGCAAAATGCGATGAATAAAGCTTTACAACCTTCTAACTTACTTTGAACTGTTTATAAGAAATGCGGTTTATATGATATTGCGGTGCATGAAGCATGACAAAATAAATGCATCGGCACCTGGACATCTAGAAACGCTATCCCCGGGCAAGAAATTGTAAGGTTTACACTCAATTCATGTGCAGAAGCAGATAAACATAATGCGATGCCATGAATATTACATCTTGTCATGAAATATAGAAGTAAGATGCGCAGCCGCGTTTTACGAAGCATTAGAACTCTATTGCTTCTAAACCTTCAGATATAGAAACGATATTCCGTAGCAAGGAAATGATGCATTTACATTCATTTGAAGTGTAGAGGAAATATACATAACGCGATGCATTGAAATTACATCTTATCATGTGACACAGAACTGATATGCGATATCGCGTTTAATAAAGAGTTAGAAATCTATTGCTTCGATGCGTAGACATCTAGAAACGCAATTTCCTAGCAAGGAAGTTTCGCATTTACATTCACTCGAAGTGTATGCGAGGTATAGGTGACATTTCGGGATGGATATTATATCTTATCATGAAACATAGAAATGAGATGCGATATGACGATTTAAGAAGCATAAGAATTCTATTGCTTCGATACGTAGACATCTGCAAACGCTATTTCCTAGCAAGGAAGTGTCGCATTTGCATTCGTTTGAAGTATAGACGAGATATACATAACACTGCACAATGAATATTATATCTTATTGCGAAACATAGAAATGAAATACGGCATCTCGTTTTAAGAAGCATTAGAACCCTTTTGCTTCGATACGTAGACATCTACCAACGCTATTTCCTAGCAAGGATGTGTCGCATTTACATTCATTTGATGTGTATGCGAGTTATCCATGACACTTCGCAATGAATATTACATCTTATCATGAAACATAGAAAGGAGATGCGATATCGCGATTTAAGAAGCATTAGAAATCTATTGCTACGATACGTAGACATCTGCAATCGCTACTTCCTAGCAAGGAAGTGCCGCATTTACATACTTTTGAAGTGAACACGGGGTGGACATGACACTTCGCAGTGATTATTATATCTTATCATGAAACATATAAATGGGATGCGATACCGCGTTTCAAGGAGCATTAGAACACTATTGCTTCGAAACGTAGACATCTGCAAACGCTATTTCCTAGCAAGAAAGTGTCGCATTTACATTCTTTTGAAAGGAATACGAGGTATACATGACACTTCGCAATGAATATTACTACTTATCATGAAACATAGAAATGAGATGCGGTATGACGATTTAAGAAGCATTAGAACTCTATTGCTTCGATACGTAGACATCTGCAAAACTACTTCCTAGCAAGGTAGTGTCGCATTTACATTGTTTTGAAGTGAATACGAGGTATACATAACACTGCATAATGAATATTATATCTTATCATGAAACTATGTAATGTGATGCGATATCGCGATTTAAGAAGCATTAGAACACTGTTGCCTCGATACGTAGACATCTGTAAACGCTACTTCCTAGCAAGGAAGCGTCGCATTTACATTCTTTTGAAAGGAATACGAGGTATACATGACACTTCGCAATGAATATTATATCTTATCATGAAACATATATATGAGATGCGGTATGACGATTTAAGAAGCATTAGATCACCATTGCTTCGATACGTAGATATCTGCAAACGCTATTTCCTAGCAAGGAAGTGTCGCATTTTCGTTCATTTGAAGTGTATGCGAGGTATACAGGACAGTTCGCAGTGAATATTATATATTCTCATGAAACGTAGTAATGAGAAGCGATATTTCGATTTAAGAAGCATTAGATCCCTATTGCTTCGATACGTAGACATCTGCAAACAATATTTCCTAGCAAGGAAGTGTCGCATTTACATTCTTTTGAAATGAATACGAGGTATACATAACACTTCGCAATGAATATTATATTTTATCATGAAACATAGAGATGAGATGCGATATCGCGAATTAGCAAGCTTTAGAAATCTATATCTTCGATACGTAAACATCTGCAAACGCTATTTCCTAGCAAGGAAACGTCGCATTTACATCCTGTTGAAGTGAATACGAGGTATACATAACAATCCACAATGAATATTATATATTATCATGGAACATAGTAATGAGTAGCGATATCGCGTCTTGAGAAGCATTAGAAATCTAATGCTACGATACGCAGACTTCTGCAAACGCTATTTCCTGGCAAGGAAGTGTCGCATTTACATTCTTTCGAAGTGAATACGGGGTATACATAACACTCCACAATGAATATTATATCTTATCATGAGACATAGATGTGAGATGCGATATCGCGTTTTAAGAAACATTAGAACTCTATTGCCTCGTCGCGTAGACATCTGCAGACGCTATTTCCTAGCATGGAAGTGTCGCATTTACATTCTTTTGAAGTGGATACGAGGTGTACATGACACTTCGCAATGAATATTATAACTTATCACGAAACATAGAAATGAGATGCGATTTCGCGATCTAAGAAGCATTAGAACTCTATTGCTACGACACGTAGGCATCTGCAAACGCTATGCCCTAGCAAGGAATAGTGGCATTTACATTATTTTGAAGTGAATACGAGGTGTACATGACACTTCGCAATGAATATTATATCTTATCACGAAACATAGAAATGAGATGCGATATCGCGATTTAAGTAGCATTAGAACACTATTTCTACGATACGTAGACATCTGAATACGCTATTTCCTAGCAAGGAAGTGTCGCATTTACATTCGTTTGGAGTGAATACGAGGTATACATGACACTTCGCAATGAATATAATATCTTATCATGAAGCATAGAAATGAGATGCGATATCGCGTTTTGAGAAGCATTAGACCTCTATTGCTACGATACGTAGACATCTGCAGACGCTATTTCCGAGCAAGGAAGATTCGCATTTACATTCTTTTGGAGTGAATACGAGGCATACATGACACTTCGCAATGAATATTACATCTTATCATGAAGCATAGAAATGAGTTGCGATATCGCGTTTTGAGAAGCATTAGAACACCATTGCTCCGATACGTAGACATCTGCAAACGCTATTTCCTAGCAAGGAAGATTCGAATTTACATTCGTTTGAAGTGAATACGAGGTACACATGACACTTCACAATGAACATTATATCTTATCATGTAACATATAAGTGAGATGCGACATCGCGTTTTAAGAAGCATTAGAACCCTATTGCCTCGATGTGGAGATATCTGCAAACGCTATTTCCTAGGAAGCAATAGTAGAATTTACATTCTTTTGAAATGAATTCGAGGTTTACATGACACTTCGGAATGAATATCATAACTTATCACGAAACATATAAATGAGATGCGATATCGCGGTCTAAGAAGCATTAGAACTCTATTGCTACGATACGTAGGCATCTGCAAACGCTATGCCCTAGCAAGGAATAGTCGCATTTACATTCATTTGATGTGAATACGAGGTATACATGACACTTCGCAATGAATATTATATCTTATAATGAAACATAGAAATGAGATGCGATATCGCCTTTTAAGAAGCAATAGAACTCTATTGCCTCGATGCGCAGACATCTGCAGACGCTATTTCCTAGCATGGAAGTGTCGCACTTACATTCTTTTGAAGTGAATACGATGTATACATGACACTTCATAATGAACATTATATCTTATCATGTAGCATATAAGTGAGATGCGATATCGCGTCTTAAGAAGCATTAGAACCCTATTGCCTCGATGTGGAGATATCTGCAAACGCTATTTCCTACTAAGCAATAGTCGCATTTACATTCTTTTGAAATGAATTCGAGGTTTACATGACACTTCGCAATGGATATTATATCTTATCATGAGACATAGAAATGAGATGCGATATCGCGTCTTAAGAAGCATTAGAACACTATTGCTACGATACTTAGACATCTGCAAACGCTATTTCCTAGCATGGAAGTGTCTCATTTACATTCTTTTGAAGTGAATACGAGATATACATGGCACTTCGCAATGAATATTGTATCTTATCATGAAACATAGGAACGAGTTGCGATATCGCGTTTTGAGATGAATTAGAACTCTATTGCTACGATACGCAGACATCTGCAAACGCTATTTCCTAGCAGGGAAGTGTCGCATTTACATTCTTGTGATGTGAGTACGAGGTATACATGACACTTCGCAATGAATATTATATCTTATCATGAAGCATAGAAATGAGATGCGATATCGCGTTTTGAGAAGCATTAGGACACTATTGCTATGAAACGTAGACATCTGCAAGCGCTATTTCCTAGCAAGGAAGATTCGCATTTACATTCTTTTGAAGTGAATACGAGGTATACATGACACGTAGCAATGAATATTATATCTTATCACGAAACATATAAATGAGGTGTCATATCGCGATTTAAGTAGCATTAGAAGGCTATTGCTACGATACGTAGACATCTGAATACGCTATTTCCTAAGAAGGAAGATTCGCATTTACATTCTTTTGAAGTGAATACGAAGTATACATGACACTTCATAATGAACATTATATCTTATCATGTAACATATAAGTGAGATGCGATATCGCGTCTTAAGAAGCATTAGAACCCTATTGCCTCGATGTGGAGATATCTGCAAACGCTATTTCCTACTAAGCAATTGTCGCATTTACATTCTTTTCAAATGAATTCGAGGTTTACATGACACTTCGCAATGGATATTATATCTTATCATGAGACATAGAAATGAGATGCGATATCGCGTCTTAAGAAGCATTAGAACACTATTGCTACGATACTTAGACATCTGCAAACGCTATTTCCACCATGGAAGTGTCTCATTTACATTCTTTTGAAGTGAATACGAGATATACATGGCACTTCGCAATGAATATTGTATCTTATCATGAAACATAGGAACGAGTTGCGATATCGCGTTTTGAGATGAATTAGAACTCTATTGCTACGATACGCAGACATCTGCAAACGCTATTTCCTAGCAGGGAAGTGTCGCATTTACATTCTTTTGAAGTGAATACGGCGTATACATAACACTCCATAGTGATTATTACATCTTATCATGAAACATAGAAATGAGATGCGAAATCGCGTTTTAAGAAGCATTAGAACTATATTGTTACGATACGTAGATATATGCAAACACTATTTCCTAGCATGGAGGTGTCGCATTTACATTCTTTTGAAGTGAATACGAGGTATACTTAACATTCCACAATGAATATTATATCTTATTACGAAACATAGAAATGAAATACGACTTCTCGTTTTAAGAAGCAGTAGAACTCTATTGCTACGATACGTAGACATCTGCAACCAATATTTCCTAGCAAGGAAGTGTCGCACTTACATACTTTTGAAGTGAGTACGAGGTATACATAACACTCCACAATGAATATTATATCTTATTACGAAACATAGAAATGAAATGCAACATCTCGTTTTAAGAAGCATAAGAAATCTTTTGCTACGGTACGTAGATATCTGGAAACGCTATTTCCTAGCAAGGCAGTGTCGCATTTACATTCTTTTGAAGCGAATACGAGGTATACATGACACTTCGCAAAGAACATTATATCTTATCACGAAACATAGAAATGAGATGCTATATCGCGATCTAAGAAGCATTAGAACTCTATTGCTACGATACGTGGACATCTGCAAACGCTATTTCCTAGCAAGCAAAAGTCGCATTTACATTCTTTTGAAGTGAATACGAGGTACACATGACACATCGCAATGAATATTATATCTTATCATGCAACACAGAAAAGGGATGCGATACCGCGTTTTAAGAAGCATTAGAACTCTACGGTCTCGATGCGGAGACATCTGCAAACGCTATTTCCTAGCAAGCAGTAGTCGCATTTACATTCTTTTGTAGTGCATACGAGGTATACATGACACTTTGCAATGAATATTATTTCTTATCATGAAACACAGAAGAGGGATGCGATATCGCGTTTTAAGAAGCATTAGAAGTCTACGGCCTCGATGCGGAGACATCTGCAAACTCTACTTCCTAGCATGGAAGTGTCGCACTTACATTCTTTTGAAGTGAATACGAGGTATACATGACATTTCGCAATGAATATTATATCTTATCACGAAATATATAAGTGGGATGCGATATCGCGATTTATGTAGCATTAGAACTCTATTGCTACGATACGTAGACATCTGCAAATGCTATTTCCTAGCAGGCAATAGTCGCATTTACTTTCTTTTGAAGTGAATACGAGGTATACATGACACGTTGCAATGAATATTATATCTTATCGCGAAACATATAAATGAGGTGTCATATGGCGAATGAAGTAGCATTAGAACGCTATTGCTACGATACGTAGACATCTGCAAACGCTATTTCCTAGCAAGCAATAGTCGCATTTACATTCTTTTGAAGTGAATACAAGGTATACATGACCATTCGCAATGAATATTCTTTCTTATCATGAAACATAGAAACGAGATGCGATATCGCGATATAAGATGCATTAGAACTCTATTGCTTCGATACGTAAACATCTGCAAGCGCTATTTCCTAGCAAGGAAGTGTCGCACTTACATTCATTGCAAGTGTAGACGTGGTATACATGCCACTCCGCAATGAATATTGTACCTTATCATGCTGCATAGGAATGAGATGCGATATCTCGTTTTAAGAAGTATTAGAACTTTATTGCTTCGATACGTAGACATCTGCAAACTCCATTTAATAGCAAGGCAGTATTGCATTTACATTCTTTTGAAGAGAATACGAGATATACAAGACACTTCGCAATGAATATTATATCCTATCATGAAGCACAGAAATGAGCTGCGATATCGCGATTTAAAAAGCATTAGAACTCCATTGCTAAGATACGTAGACATCTGCAATCGCTATTTCCTAGCACGTAAGTGTCGCATTTACATTCTTTGGTAGTGAGTACGAAGTATACGTGACACTTCGCAATGAATATTATATCTTATCATGAAGCATAGAAATGAGATGCGGTATCGCGTTTTGAGAAGCATTCGAGCTCTGCTGCTTCGATACGTAGACATCTGCAAACGCTTTTTCCTAGCAAGGAAGTGTGGCATTTACATTGTTTCGAAGTGAGTACGAGGCATACATGACACTCCACAATGAATATTATATCTTATCATGAAACATAGAAATGAGATGCGGTATCGCGTTTTAAGATGCATTAGAACACTATTACTACGATACGTTGATATCTGCAAACGCCAGAGTGCAGAGTTTTAAGAAGCATTGGAACTCTATGGCTAGGATGCGTAGACATCTGCAAACTCTATTTCCTAGCGAGCAAGTGTCGCATTTACATTCTTTTGAAGTGAATACGCGGTATACATGACACTTCGCAATGGATATTATAGTTTATCATGAAACATTGAAATGAGACGCGATATCGCGCTTTAAGAAGCATTAGTACTCTATTGCTACGATACGTAGATATCTGGAGACGCTATATCCTAGCAAGGAAATGTCGCATTTACGTTCTTTTGAAGTGAATACGTGGTATACACGACAATTCGCAATGAATGTTATATCTTTTCATGAAACATAGAAATGAGATGCGATATCGCGTTTTAAGAAGCATTAGAACTCTATTGCTACGATACGTAGATATCTGGAGACTCTATTTCCTAGAAAGGAAGTGTCGCATTTACATTCATTTGAAGTGTAGACGAGGAATACATAACACCTCGCAATGAATATTATATCTTATCATGAGACATAGAGATGAGGTGCGATATCGCGTTTTAAGGAGAACTAGAACTCTATAGCTTCGATACAGAGATATCTGGGAACGTAATTTCCTAGAAAGGAAGTGTCGCATTTTGTGACGTAAAGCGTGCCGCCTGCCACCCATCAACCTCTTCGCACCACCCAGCATCAACCCCTGGACGCATGCAACCAGCCAATCTCGCATGCAGAACCAGCAACTGGAAGTGTTCACGCGACCATACCTACACGCGCTCACTCACACCGAGTTCCGCTGCCTCACTCGCACCGCCGAGTATACCAGTCTCGCTCGTACCGGGCACCAGTGTCTCACTCGCACCACCGAGTATACCTGTCTCGCCCGCACCAAGGACGGGCAGCCCTATCTCCCTCGCACCGAGGATTCCGTCCTGCAGGAAGTCGTAGCCGCAGCGCATCACCTGAATGGGGTCTTTTCCAATTCCGGGAACAGGATCTGCTAGAACCTATATATTGCTTCTAAGCTAGGACATTCATACCATATCATGACGCATATATAAGAATTCCTTGATCTAAGTTACACTAAGTAAGATGCGTCCGACCAGCGGCATGCGCCGCTAGCCCCACCACGATCCGCGGGTCCCCACTCGCTGGACCGCGCGCTCTCCGCCTCGAGACGCGAGTCCCCCACTCGCGGGACCGCGATTTCCCTACCACGAACTTCCGCGACCGTAGCGCCCCGCGAAACGAGGAGGTCAGAGACGCGTCTCCAGAGCACACACTCTGACTCGAAATCTCCTACCGAGGAGTCGAAACCTCTAGTTCTAGATCGTTAGCCACCTCAATTTGGGGTTCAGGCATCGTATTTCTATTTCCATTTTAACTTAGTCTTAGTCTTAGAATTATTCCAGCTCTTGTATACTTTAAACCTAGAATATATTTTATTTTTACTTTTACTATATCCAAGTACAAGTTCTTTTACCAAGTCTACTATTTCCACATCCATTAATTTTATCAAGTGTTTATAATAATAGTTCTACTTTTAACATTACATTTAACTACGAATTCTTCCTCGGGTTCTTCCATACAACTGGGGTTGATCTTCATCAAATTGAAGGAGTATAGAAATCGGCTTTGTGACGTTGAGACCGCCGCTTATCCCTCAGATCTTACTCGAAAGTACAGAAAACCCTGGTGAATGAATCGTGCTTCCGGTTTGCGAAGAACGCGACGTGCGAGTAGGAAGAATTTCATACGATCACTTGTGCGTGAATATTTGGAGGGCGTTCCGAGGATCCTCGTATACCAGCGACCTGCCTTCGCACCAGCCCAGACGCAGCTTTCCGAAGCGACCGTCGACGCTTCCGATCCAGACAGCACGACGCATCACGCCGATTATGCCACTTTCAGCATCATCGCTGAATTCCGTCCGCCGTCCTCCGCTTCGCTGGCGACTGATCGAGATTTCCGTAGCAGCCAACAGAACGAAATCCGCTACGATCCCAGCAAACGATCCTCCACGCCGTTTCTACGTACAAATCGAGAGAGAAGCCATCGAAAGGTAGAGTCATTCCCTTGTTATCGCCAGTGTTTTCGCTAGTGTCGCGTCAGCCGAATTGCCGGATCCGGTCTTAACGCGTTCCCGCGGACCGAATTACCGAAAAATAGCCTCGTGTCGTAAAGCCTCCGGAGCAACGGAAAATAGATTCACCGGACGTGATACCTCGTATTCACCTCAAAAGAATGTAAATGCGACACTTCCTTGCTAGGAAATAAGGTTTGCAGATGTCTGCGCATCGTAGGAATAGAGTTCTAATGCTTCTTTAAACGCGATATCGCATCTCACTGCTATGTTTCATGGTAAGATACAATTTTCATTATGGAGAGTCATGTGTACCTCATATTCACTTCAAAAGAATGTAAATACGACACTTCCGTGCTAGAAAATAGCGTTTGCGGATGATCACGTATCGAAAGAATAGAGTTCTAATACTTCATAAAACGAGATGTCGCATCTCATTTCTGTGTTTCATGATAAGATATAATATCCATTGCGAATTGTTATGCATACCTCGTATTCACTTGAATGGAATGCAAATGCGACACTTCCATGCTAGAAATAGCGTTTGCAGATGTCTACGTATCGTAGCAAAAGAGTTCTAATGCTTCTTAAAACGAGATGTCGCATTCCATTTCTATGTTTCGTGATAAGATATAATATTCATTGTGGAGTGTTATGTATACCTCGTATTCACTTCAAAAGAATGTAAATGCGACACTTCCTTGCTAGGAAATAATATTTGCAGATGACTACGCATCGTAGGAATAGAGTTCTAATGCTTCTTAAAACGCGATATCGCATCGCACTGCTATGCTTCATGGTAAGATACAATATTCATTATGGAGAGTCATGTGTACCTCATATTCACTTCAAAAGAATGTAAATACGACACTTCCGTGCTAGAAAATAGCGTTTGCCGATGACCACGTATCGAAAGAATAGAGTTCTAATACTTCATAAAACGAGATGTCGCATCTCATTTCTGTGTTTCATGATAAGATATAATATCCATTGCGAATTGTTATGCATACCTCGTATTCACTTGAATGGAATGCAAATGCGACACTTCCATGCTAGGAAATAGCGTTTGCAGATGTCTACGTATCGTAGCAAAAGAGTTCTAATGCTTCTTAAAACGAGATGTCGCATTCCATTTCTATGTTTCGTGATAAGATATAATATTCATTGTGGTGTGTTATGTATACCTCGTATTCACTTCAAAAGAATGTAAATGCGACACTTCCTTGCTAGGAAATAATATTTGCAGATGTCTACGCATCGTAGCAAGAGAGTTCTAATGCTTCTTAAAACGCGATATCCCATCTCACTTCAATGTTTCGAGATAAGATATAATATTCATTGCGAAGTGCCATGTATACCTCGTATTCACTTCAAAAGAATGTAAATGCGACACTTCCTTACTAGGAAATTGCGTCTGCAGATGTCTACGTATCACAGCAGTAGAGTTCTAAGGCTTCTTATAACGCGATAACGCATCTCACATCTATGCTTCATGATAAGATATAATATTCATTGCGAAGTGTCATGTATACCTCGTATTCACTTCAAATGAATGTAAATGCGACACTTCCATGCTAGGAGAAAGCGTTTGCAGATGTCTACGTATCGTAGCAATAAAGTTCCAATGCTTCTTAAAACGAGATGTCGCATTTCATTTCTATGTTTCGTGATAAGATATAATATTCATTGTGGAGTGTTATGTATACCTCGCATTAACTTCAAAAGAATGTAAATGCGACACTTCCTTGCTAGGAAATATTGTTTGCAGATGTCTACGTAACGTAGCAATAGATTTCTAAGGCCCCTTAAATCGCGATATCGCATCTCACTTCTATGATTCATGATAAGAAATAATATTCATTGCGAAGTGTCATGTATACCTCGTATTCACTTCAAAAGAATGTAAATGCGACACTTACATGCTAGGAAATAGCGTTTGCAGATGTCTACGTATCGTAGCAATAGAGTCCTAATGCTTCTCAAAACGCGATATCGCATCACATTTCTATGTTTCATAATAAGATATGATATTCATTGCGAAGTGTCATGTATACCTCGTATTCGCTTCAAGAGAATGTAAATGCGAAACTTCCTTGCGATTAAATAGCGCTTGCAGATGCCTACGTATCGTAGCAATGGTGTTCTAATGCCTCTTAAAACGCGATATCGCACCTCAGTTCTATATTTCATGATAAGATATAATATTCATTGCGAAGTGTCATGTATAGCTCGTATTCACTTCAGTAGACTGTAAATACGACACTTCCTTGCTAAGAAGTAGCGTTTCCAGATGTCCATGCATCGAAACAATAGAGTTCTAGTGCTTCTTAGAACGAAATGTCGCATCACATTTTTCTGTTTCATGATAAGATATAATATTCATTGCGAAGTGTCATGTATACCTCGTATTCACTTCAAAAAAATGTAAATACGACTATGCCTTGCTAGGAAATAGCGTTTTCAGATGCCTACGTATCGTAGCAATAGAGTTCTAATGCTACTTAAATCGCGATATCGCATCTCATTTATATGTTTCGTGATAAGTTAGAATATTCATTGCGAAGTGTCATGTATACCTCGTATTCACTTCAAAAGAATGTAAATACGAAACCTCCTTACTAGGAAATAGCGTTTGCAGATGTCTACGTATCGTAGCAGTAGAGTTTTAATGCTACTTAAATCGCGATATCGCATCTCATTTCTATGTTTCGTTGTAAGATATAATATTCATTGCGATGTGTCATGTATACCTCATATTAACTTCAAAAGAATGTAAATGCGACGTTTCCACCCTAGGAAATAGCGTATTCGGATGTCTACGTATCGTAGCAACAGAGTTCTAATGCTTCTTTGATCTTGATATCGCATCTCATTTCTATGTTTCGTGATAAGTTATAATATTCATTCCGAAGTGTCATGTATACCGCGAATTCACTTCAAAAGAATGTAAATGTGACACTTCCATGCTAGGAAATAGCGATTGCAGATGTCTCCGCATCGAGGCCATAGAGTTCTAATGCTTCTTAAAACACGATATCGCATCTCTCTTCTATGTTTCATGATAAGATACAATATTCATTAAGAAGTGTCATGTATACCACGTATTCTCTCCAAACGAGTGTAAATGCGACACTTCCATGCTAGGAAATAGCGTCTGCAGATGTCTACACGTCGAGGCAATAGAGTTCTAATGCTTCTTTAAACGCGATGTCGCATCTCACTTCTATGTGTCATGATAAGATATAATATTCACTGCGAAGTGTCATGTATACCTCGTATTCACTTCAAAAGAATGTAAATGTGACTATTCCATGCCAGGAAATAGCGGTTGCAGATGCCTACGTATCGTAGCAATAGAGTTCTAATGCTTCTTAGATCGCGATAACGCATCTCATTTATATTTTTCGTGATAAGATATAATATTCATTGCGAAGTGTCATGAACACCTCGTATTCACTTCAAAAGAATGTAAATCCGACTATTCCTTGCTAGGAAATAGCGTTTGCAGATGTCTACGTATCGTAGCAATAGTGTTCTAATGCTACTTAAATCGCAATATCGCATCTCATTTATGGGTTTCGTGATAAGATATAATATTCATTGCGAAGTGTCATGTATACCTCGTATTCACTTCAAAAGAATGTAAATACGAAACCTCCTTACTAGGAAATAGCGTTTGCAGATGTCTACGTATCGTAGCAATAGAGTTCTAAAGCTTCTCAAGACGCGATATCGCATCTCATTTCTATGCTTCATGATATGATATAATATTCATTGCGAAGTGTCATGTATACCTCGTATTCACTTCAAAAGAATGTAAATGCGACTATTCCTTGCTAGGAAATAGCGTTTGGAGATGCCTACGTATCGTAGCAATAGTGTTCTAATGCTTCTTAAAACGCGATATCGCATCTCATTTATATGTTTCGTGATAAGATATAATATTCATTGCGAACTGTCATGTATACCTCGTATTCACTTCAAAAGAATGTATATGCGACGTTTCCATCCTTGGGAATATCGTTTGCAGATGTCTACTTATCGTAGCAAAGGGGTCCTAATGCTTCTTAAAACGAGATGTCGCATTTCATTTCTATGTTTCGTGATAAGATATAATATTCATTGCGAAGTGTCATGTATACCTCGTATTCACTCCAAACAAATGTAAATGCGACACTTCCTTGCTAGGAAATAGCGTTTGCAGACGTCTCCGCAACGAGGCCATAGAGTTCTAAGGCTTCTTAAAACGCGATATCGCACCTCACTTCTATGTTTCATGATAAGATATAATATTCATTGCGAAGTGTCATGTATACCTCGTATTCACTTCAGAAGAATGTAAATGCGACTATTGCTTGCTAGGATATAGCGTATTCAGATGTCTACGTATCGTAGCAATAGATTTCTGATGCTACTTAAATCGCGATATCGCATCTCTTTCCTATATTTCGTGATAAGATATAATATTCATTGCGAAGTGACATGTACACCTCATATTCACTACAAAAGAATGTAAATGCGACACTTCCATGCTAGGAAATAGCTTTTGCAGATGTCTCCGCATCGAGGCCATAGAGTTTTAATGCTTCTTACAAAGCGATATCGCATCCCTCTTCTATGTTTCATGATAAGATATAATATTCATTGGGAAGTGTCATGTATACCTCGTATTCACTTCAACAGAATGTAAATGCGACTATCGCTTGCTAGGAAATAGCGTTTGCAGGTGTTTACGTATCGTAGCAATAGAGTTTTAAGCTACTTAAATCGCGATATCGCATCACTTTTCTATGATTCGTGATAAGATACAATATTCATTGCGAAGTGTCATGTATACATCGCAAACACTCCAAACGATTGTAAATGCGACACTTCCTTGCTAGGAAATAGCGTATTCAGATGTCCACGTATCGTAGCAATAGAGTTCTAATGCTACTTAAATCGCGATATCGCAACTCATATCTACGTTTCGTGACAAGATATAATATTCATTGCGATGTGTCATGTATACCTCGTATTCACTTCAAAAGAATGTAAATGCGACTATTTGCTTGCTAGGAAATAGCGTTTGCAGATGTCTACGTATCGTAGCAATAGCGTTCTAATGCTACTTATATCGCCATATCACATCTCATTTATATGTTTCGTGATAAGATATAATATTCATTGCGTAGTGTCATGTACACCTCGTATTTACGTTAAAAGAATGTAAGTGCTACACTTCCATGCTAGGAAATAGCGCCTGCAGATATCTACCCGTCGAGGCAATAGAGTTCAAATGCTTCTTAAAACGCGATATCCCATCTCACTTCTACGTTTCATGTTAAGATATAATATTTATTGCGAAGTGACATGTATACCTCGTATTCACTTCAAAAGAATGTAAATCCGACTATTCCTTGCTAGGAAATAGTGTTTGCAGATGGCAACGGATCGCAGCAATAGAGTTCTAATGCTGCTTAAGTCGCGATATCACATCTCATTTCTATGTTTCGTGATAATATGTAATATTCATTGCGAAGTGTCATGTACACCTCGTATTCACTTCAAAAGAATGTAAATGCGACACTTCCATGCTAGGAAATAGCGTCTGCAGATGTCTACGTGTCGAGGCAATAGAGATCTAATGCTTCTTAAAACGCTATATCGCAACTCACTTCTATGTTTCATGGTAAGATATAATATTCATTGCGAAGTGTCATGTATACGTCGTAGTCACTTCAAAAAAATGTAAGTGCCACACTTCCATGCTAGGAAATAGCGTTTGCAGATGCCTACGTATCGTAGCAATAGAGTTCTAATGCTTCTTAAATCGCGATGTCGCATCTCATTTCTATGTTACATGATAAGATATAATATTCATTGCGAAGTGTCATGTATACCTCGTATTCACTTCAACAGAATGTAAATGAGACTATTGCTTGCTAGGAAATTGCGTTTGCAGATGTCTAGGTATCGTAGCAATAGAGTTCTAGTGCTACTTAAATTGCGATATCGCATCTCATTTATATGTTTCATGATGAGATATAATATTCATTGCGAAGTGTCATGTATACCTCGTATTCACTTCAAAAGAATGTAAGTGCGACACTTCCATGCTAGGAAATAGCGTTTGCAGATGTCTCCGCATCGAGGCCATAGAGTTCTAATGCTTCATAAATTGCGATATCGCATCTCTCTTCTATGTTTCATGATAAGATATAATATTCATTGCGAAGAGTCATGTATACCTCGTATTCACTTCAAAAGAATGTAAATGCGAATCTACCTTGCTAGGAAATAGCGTTTGCAGATGTCTACGTATCGTAGCAATAGAGATCTAATGCTACTTAAATCGCGTTATCGCATCTCATTTATATGTTTCGTGATAAGATATAATATTCATTGCGAAGTGTCATGTGTACCTCGTATTCACTTCAAAGGAATGTAAATGCGACTATTGCTTGCTAGGAAATAGCGTTTGCAGATGTCTAGGTATCGTAGCAATAGAGATCTAATGCTACTTAAAACGCGATATCGCATCTCATTTATATGTTTCGTGATAAGATATAATATTCATTGCGAAGTGTCATGTATACCCCGTATTCACTTCAAAAGAATGTAAGTGCGACACTTCCATGCTAGGAAATAGCGTTTGCAGATGTCTCCGCATCGAGGCCATAGAGTTCTAATGATTCTTAAAACGCGATATCGCATCTCTCTTCTATGTTTCATGATAAGATATAATATTCATTGCGAAGTGTCATGTATACCTCGTGTTCACTTCAAAAGAATGTAAATGCGACTATTGCTTGTTAGGAAATAGCGTTTGCAGATGTCTACGTATCGTAGCAATAGCGTTCTAATGATACATAAATCGCGATATCCCATCTCATTTATATGTTTCGAGATAAGACATAATATTCATTGCGAAGTGTCATGTATACCTCGTATTCACTTCAAAAGAATGTAAGTGCGACACTTCCATGCTAGGAAATAGCGTTTGCAGATGTCTCCGCATCGAGGCCATAGAGTTCTAATGCTTCTGAAAACGCGATATTGCATCTCATTTCTATGTTTCCTGATAAGATATAATATTCATTGCGAAGTGTCATGTACACCTCGTATTCACTCCAAACGAATGTAAATGCGACACTTCCTTGCTCGGAAATAGCTTTTGCAGATGTCTCCGCATCGAGGCCATAGAGTTCTAATGCTTTTTGAACCGCGATATCGCATCTCATTTCTATGCTTCATGATAAGATATAATATTCATTGCGAAGTGTCATGTATACCTCGTGTTCACTTCAAAAGAATGTAAATGCGACTATTGCTTGTTAGGAAATAGCGTTTGCAGATGTCTACGTATCGTAGCAATAGCGTTCTAATGATACATAAATCGCGATATCCCATCTCATTTATATGTTTCGAGATAAGACATAATATTCATTGCGAAGTGTCATGTATACCTCGTATTCACTTCAAAAAAATGTAATAGCGACTATTGCTTGCTAGGAAATAGCGTTTGCAAATGTCTTCGTATCGAGGCAATAGAGTTCTAATGCTTCTTAAAATGCGATATCGCATCTCATTTCTATGTTTCATGATAAGATATAATATCCATTGCGAAGTGTCACTTATTCCTCGTATTCACTTAAAATGAATGTAAATGCGACTACTGCTTGCTAGGAAATAGCGTTTGCAGATGTCTAGGTATCGTAGCAATAGAGTTCTAGTGCTACTTAAATCGCGATATCGCACCTCATTTATATGTTTCATGATAAGACATAATATCCATTGCGAAATGTCATGTATACCTCGTATTCACATCAAAAGAATGTAAATGCGACACTTCCTTGCTAGGAAATAGCGTTTGCAGATGTCTACGTATCGAGGCAATAGTGCTCTAATGCTTCTTAAAACGCGATATCGCATCTCATTTCTATGTTTGATGATAAGATATAATATCCACTCCGAAGTGTCATGTATACCTCGTATTCACTTCAAATGAATGTAAATGCGACTATTGCTTGCTAGGAAATAGCTTTTGCAGATGTCTACGCGTCGAAGCAATAGAGTTCTAATGCTTCTTAAAACGCGATATCGCATCTCTCTTCTATGTTTCACGATAAGAAATAATATTCATTGCAAAGTGTCATGTATACCTCGTATTCACTTCAAAGTAATGTAAATACGACTACTGCTTGCTAGGAAATAGCGTTTGCAGATGTCTAGGTATCGTAGCAATAGAGTTCTAGTGCTACTTAAATCGCGATATCGCATCTCATTTATATGTTTCATGATAAGATATAATATTCATTGCAAAGTGTCATGTATACCTCGTATTCACTTCAAAAGAATGTAAATGCGAATCTTCCTTGCTAGGAAAAAGCGTTTGCAGATGCCTACGTATCGTAGCAATAGAGTTGTAATGCTACTTAAATCGCGATATCGCAACACATTTCTACGTTTCGTGATAAGATATAATATTCATTGCGAAGTGTCATGTACACCTGGTATTCACTTCAAAAGAATGTAAATGCGACACTTGGAGGCTAGGAAATAGCGTCTGCAGATGTGTCCGCATCGAGGCCATAGAGTTCTAATGCTTCTTAAAACGCGATATCGCATCTCTCTACTACGTTTCATGATAAGATATAATATTCATTGCGAAGTGTCATGTACACCTCGTATTCACTTCAAAAGAATGTAAATGCGACACTTCCTTGCTAGGAAATAGCGTCTGCAGATGTGTCCGCATCGAGGCCATAGAGTTCTAATGCTTCTTAAAACGCGATATCGCATCTCTCTTCTACGTTTCATGATAAGATATAATATTCATTGCGAAGTGTCATGTATACCTCGTATTCACTTCAAAAGAATGTAAGTGCCACACTTCCATGCTAGGAAATAGCGTTTGCTGATGTCTCCGCATCGATGCCATAGAGTTCTAATGCTTTTTAGATCGCGATATCGCATCTCATTTCTATGTTTCGTGATAAGTTATAATATTCATTCCGAAAGTGTCATGTAAACCTCGAATTCACTTCAAAGAAATGTAAATGCGACACTTCCATGCAAGGAAATAGCGTTTGTAAATATCTCCGCATCGATGCCATAGAGTTCTAATGCTTCTTAGATCGCGATATCGCATCTCATTTCTATGTTTCGTGACAAGTTATAATATTCATTCCGAAAGTGTCATGTAAACCTCGAATTCACTTCAAAGAAATGTAAATGCGACACTTCCATGCAAGGAAATAGCGTTTGCAAATATCTCCGCATCGATGCAATAGGGTTATAATGCTTCCTAAAACGCGCTATCGCATCTCACTCCTATGTTACATGATAAGATATAATGTTCATTGCGAAATGTCATGTACACCTCGCATTCACTACAAAAGAATGTAAGTGCGACACCTCCATGCTAGGAAATAGCGTTTGCAGATGTCTCCGCATCGAGGCCATAGAGTTCTAATGCTTCTGAAAACGCGATATTGCATCTCATTTCTATGTTTCCTGATAAGATATAATATTCATTGCGAAGTGTCATGTACACCTCGTATTCACTCCAAACGAATGTAAATGCGACACTTCCTTGCTCGGAAATAGCGTTTGCAGATGTCTCCGCATCGAGGCCATAGAGTTCTAATGCTTCTTGAACCGCGATATCGCATCTCATTTCTATGCTTCATGATAAGATATAGTATTCATTGCGAAGTGTCATGTATACCTCGTATTCACTTCAAAGGAATGTAAGTGCGACACTTCCATGCTAGAGAATAGCGTTTGCAGATGTCTCCGCATCCAGGCCATAGATTTCTAATGCTTCTTAAAACGCGATATCGCATCTCATTTCTATGCTTCATGATAGGATATAATATTCATTGCGAAGTGTCATGTATACCTCGTATTCACTTCAAAAGAATGTAAGTGCGACTATTGCTTACTAGGAAATAGCGTTTGCAGATGTCTACGTATCGTAGCAATAGAGTTCTACTGCTACATAAATCGCGATATCGCATCTCATTTATATGTTTCGTGATAAGATATAATATTCATTGCGAAGTGTCATGTATACCTCGTATTCACTTCAAAAGAATGTAAATGCGAATCTTCCTTGCTAGGAAATAGCGTTTGCAGATGTCTATGTATCGTAGCAAGAGAGCTCGAATGCTTCTCAAAATGCGATATCGCATCTCACTTCTATGTTTCATGAGAAGGTATAATGTTCTTTGCGAAGTGTCATGTATACCTCGTATTCACTTCAAAAGAATGTAAATGGGAATCTTCCTTGCTAGGAAAAAGCGTTTGCAGATGCCTACGTATCGTAGCAATAGAGTTGTAATGCTACTTAAATCGCGATATCGCAACTCATTTCTACGTTTCGTGATAGGATATAATATTCATTGCGAAGTGTCATGTACACCTCGTATTCACTTCAGAAGAATGTAAATGCGACACTTGGAGGCTAGGAAATAGCGTCTGCAGATGTGTCCGCATCGAGGCCATAGAGTTCTAATGCTTCTTAAAACGCGATATCGCATCTCTCTTCTACGTTTCATGATAAGATATAATATTCATTGCGAAGTGTCATGTACACCTCGTATTCACTTCAAAAGAATGTAAATGCGACACTTCGAGGCTAGGAAATAGCGTCTGCAGATGTGTCCGCATCGAGGCCATAGAGTTCTAATGCTTCTTAGAACGCCATATCGCATCTCTCTTCTACGTTTCATGATAAGATATAATATTCATTGCGAAGTGTCATGTATACCTCGTATTCACTTCAAAAGAATGTAAGTGCCGCACTTCCATGCTAGGAAATAGCGTTTGCTGATGTCTCCGCATCGATGCCATAGAGTTCTAATGCTTCTCAAAACGCGATATCGCATCTCATTTCTATGCTTCGTGACAAGATATAATATTCATGGCGAAGTGTCATGTACACCTCGTATTCACTACAAAAGAATGTAAATGCGACGCATCCATGCTAGGAAATAGCGTCTGCAGATGTCTACGCGTCGAGGCAATAGAGTTCTAATGCTTCTTAAAACGCGATATCGCATTTCACTTCTATGTTTCATGATAAGATATAATGTTCATTGCGAAGTGTCACGTATACCTCGTATTCACTTCAGAAGAAGGTAAATGCGAATCTTCCTTGCTAGGAAATAGCGTTTGCAGATGTCTACGTATCGTAGCAATAGAGTTCTAATGCTCCTCAAAACGCGATATCGCATCTCATTTCTATGCTTCATGATAAGATATAATATTCATTGCGAAGTGTCATGTATACCTCGTATTCACTTCAAAGGAATGTAAGTGCGACACCTCCATGCTAGGAAATAGCGTTTGCAGATGTCTCCGCATCGAGGCCATAGAGTTCTAATGCTTCTGAAAACGCGATATTGCATCTCATTTCTATGTTTCCTGATAAGATATAATATTCATTGCGAAGTGTCATGTACACCTCGTATTCACTCCAAACGAATGTAAATGCGACACTTCCTTGCTTGGAAATAGCGTTTGCAGATGTCTCCGCATCGAGGCCATAGAGTTCTAATGCTTCTTGAACCGCGATATCGCATCTCATTTCTATGCTTCATGATAAGATATAGTATTCATTGCGAAGTGTCATGTATACCTCGTATTCACTTCAAAGGAATGTAAGTGCGACACTTCCATGCTAGAGAATAGCGTTTGCAGATGTCTCCGCATCCAGGCCATAGATTTCTAATGCTTCTTAAAACGCGATATCGCATCACTCTTCTACGTTTCATGATAAGATATAATATTCATTGCGAAGTGTCATGTATACCTCGTATTCACTTCAAAAGAATGTAAGTGCTTCTATTGCTTACTAGGAAATAGCGTTTGCAGATGTCTACGTATCGTAGCAAGAGAGTTCTACTGCTACATAAATCGCGATATCGCATCTCATTTACATGTTTCGCGATAAGATATAATATTCATTGCGAAGTGTCATGTATACCACGTATTCACTTCAAAAAATGTAAATGCGACGTTTCCATCCTAGGAAATAGCGTTTGCAGATGTCTACGTATCGTAGCAAAAGAGTCCTAATGCTTCTTAAAACGAGATGTCACATTTCATTTCTATGTTTGGTGATAAGATATAATACTCATTGCGAAGTGTCATGTATACCTCGTATTCACTCCAAACGAATGTAAATGCGACACTTCCTTGCTAGAAAACAGCGTTTGCAGATGCTTGAGTGTCGTAGCAATAGGGTTCTAATGCTCCTTAGACCGCGATATCGCATCTCATTTCTATGTTTCGTGATAAGTTATAATATTCATTCCGAAGAGTCATGTATACCTCGAATTCACTTCTAAAGAATGTAATTGCGACACTTCCATGCTAGGAAATAGCGATTGCAGATATCTCCGCATCGAGGCAATAGGGTTCTAATGCTTCTTAAAACGCGATGTCGCATCTCACTTCTATGTTACGTGATAAGATATAATATTCATTGCGAAGTGTCATGTATACCTCGTATTCACTTCAAGAGTATGTAAATGCGACACTTCCTTGCTAGGAAATAGCGTTTGCAGATGTCCGCGGACCGAGGCAATAGACTTCTAATGCTTCTTAAATCGCGATATCGCATCTCATTTCTATGCTTCGTGATAAGATATAATATTCATTGGGAAGTGTCATGTATACCTCGTATTCACTTCAAAAGAATGTAAGTGCGACACTTCCATGCTAGGAAATAGCGTTTGCAGATGTCTCCGCATCGAGGCAATATAGTTCTTATGCTTCATAAATTGCGATATCGCATCTCTCTCCTATGTTTCATGATAAGATATAATATTCATTGCGAAGTGTCATGTATACATCGTGTTCACTACAAAAGAATGTAAATGCGACACTTCCATGCTAGGAAATAGCGTCTGCAGATGTCTACGCGTCGAGGCAATAGAGTTCTAATGCTTCTTAAAACGCGATATCGCATCTCAATTCTATGTCACATGATAAGATATAATATTCATTGCGAAGTGTCATGTATACCTCGTATTCACTTCAAAAGAATGTAAGTGCCACACTTCCATGCTAGGAAATAGCGTTTGCAGATGTCTCCGCATCGAGGCCATAGAGTTTTAATGCTTCTTACAGCGCGATATCGCATCTCTCTTCAATGTTTCATGATAAGATATAATATCCATTGCGAAGTGTCACATATTCCTCGTATTCACCTCAAAAAAATGTTAATGCGACTATTGCTTGCTAGGAAATAGCGTTTGCAGATGTCCGCGGACCGAGGCAATAGACTTCTAATGCTTCTTAAAACGTGATGTCGCATCATATTTCTATGTTTCATGATAAGACATAATATCCATTGCGAAATGTCATGCATACCTCGTATTCACATCAAAAGAATGTAAATGCGACACTTCCTTGCTAGGAAATAGCGTTTGCAGATGTCTACGTATCGAGGCAATAGTGCTCCAATGCTTCTTAAAACGCGACATCGCATCTCATTTCTATGTTTGATGATAAGATATAATATCCACTCCGAAGTGTCATGTATACCTCGTATTCACTTCAAATGAATGTAAATGCGACTATTGCTTGCTAGGAAATAGCTTTTGCAGATGTCTACGCGTCGAGGCAATAGAGTTCTAATGCTTCTTAAAACGCGATATCGCATCACTCTTCTATGTTTCATGATAAGAAATAATATTCATTGCGAAGTGTCATGTATACCTCGTATTCACTTCAAAGGAATGTAAATACGACTACTGCTTGCTAGGAAATAGCGTTTGCAGATGTCTAGGTATCGTAGCAATAGAGTTCTAGTGCTACTTAAATCGCGATATCGCATCTCATTTATATGTTTCATGATAAGATATAATATTCATTGCAAAGTGTCATGTATACCTCGTATTCACTTCAAATGAATGTAAATGCGACACTTCCTTGCTAGGAAATAGCGTTTGCAGATGTCCGCGGACCGAGGCAATAGACTTCTAATGCTTCTTAAAACGTGATGTCGCATCATATTTCTGTGTTTCATGATAAGACATAATATCCATTGCGAAATGTCATGTATACCTCGTATTCACATCAAAAGAATGTAAATGCGACACTTCCTTGCTAGGAAATGGAGTTTGCAGATTTGTACGAATCGAGGCAATAGTGCTCTAATGCTTCTTAAAACGCGATATCGCATCTCATTTCTATGTTTGATGATAAGATATAATATCCACTCCGAAGTGCCATGTATACCTCGTATTCACTTCAAATGAATGTAAATGCGACTATTGCTTGCTAGGAAATAGCTTTTGCAGATGTCTACGCGTCGAGGCAATAGAGTTCTAATGCTTCTTAAAACGCTATATCGCATCACTCTTCTATGTTTCATGATAAGAAATAATATTCATTGCGAAGTGTCATGTATACCTCGCATTCACTCCAAACGAATGTAAATGCAACACTCCCTTGCTAGGAAATGGCGTATTCAGATGTCCACGTATCGTAGCAATAGAGTTGTAATGCTACTTATATCGCGATATCGCAACTCATTTCCACGTTTCGTGATAAGATATAATATTCATTGCGAAGTGTCATGTACACCTCGTATTCACTTCAAAAGAATGTAAGTGCGACACTTCCATGCTAGAGAATAGCGTTTGCAGATGTCTCCGCATCCAGGCCATAGATTTCTAATGCTTCTTAAAACGCGATATCGCATCTCTCTTCTACGTTTCATGATAAGATATAATATTCATTGCGAAGTGTCATGTATACCTCGTATTCACTTCAAAAGAATGTAAGTGCGTCTATTGCTTACTAGGAAATAGCGTTTGCAGATGTCTACGTATCGTAGCAAGAGAGTTCTACTGCTACATAAATCGCGATATCGCATCTCATTTATATGTTTCGCGATAAGATATAATATTCATTGCGAAGTGTCATGTATACCTCGTATTCACTTCAAAAAATGTAAATGCGACGTTTCCATCCTAGGAAATAGCGTTTGCAGATGTCTACGTATCGTAGCAAAAGAGTCCTAATGCTTCTTAAAACGAGATGTCACATTTCATTTCTATGTTTGGTGATAAGATATAATATTCATTGCGAAGTGTCATGTATACCTCGTATTCACTCCAAACGAATGTAAATGCGACACTTCCTTGCTAGAAAATAGCGTTTGCAGATGCTTGAGTGTCGTAGCAATAGGGTTCTAATGCTCCTTAGACCGCGATATCGCATCTCATTTCTATGTTTCGTGATAAGTTATAATATTCATTCCGAAGAGTCATGTATACCTCGAATTCACTTCTAAAGAATGTAAATGCGACACTTCCATGCTAGGAAATAGCGATTGCAGATATCTCCGCATCGAGGCAATAGGGTTCTAATGCTTCTTAAAACGCGATGTCGCATCTCACTTCTATGTTACGTGATAAGATATAATATTCATTGCGATGTGTCATGTATACCTCGTATTCACTTCAAGAGAATGTAAATGCGACACTTCCTTGCTAGGAAATTGCGTTTGCAGATGTCCGCGGACCGAGGCAATAGACTTCTAATGCTTCTTAAATCGCGATATCGCATCTCATTTCTATGCTTCGTGATAAGATATAATATTCATTGGGAAGTGTCATGTATACCTCGTATTCACTTCAAAAGAATGTAAGTGCGACACTTCCATGCTAGGAAATAGCGTTTGCAGATGTCTCCGCATCGAGGCAATAGTGCTCTAATGCTTCTTAAAACGCGATATCGCATCTCATTTCTATGTTTGATGATAAGATATAATATCCACTCCGAAGTGTCATGTATACCTCGTATTCACTTCAAATGAATGTAAATGCGACTATTGCTTGCTAGGAAATAGCTTTTGCAGATGTCTACGCGTCGAGGCAATAGAGTTCTAATGCTTCTTAAAACGCGATATCGCATCTCTCTTCTATGTTTCATGATAAGATAGAATATTCATTGCAAAGTGTCATGTATACCTCGTATTCGCTTCAAAAGAATGTAAATGCGAATCTTCCTTGCTGGGAAATAGCGTTTGCAGATGTCTATGTATCGTAGCAATAGAGCTCGAATGCTTCTCAAAACGCGATATCGCATCTCACTTCTATGTTTCATGAGAAGGTATAATGTTCTTTGCGAAGTGTCATGTATACCTCGTATTCACTCCAAACGAATGTAAATGCGACACTTCCTTGCTAGAAAATAGCGTTTGCTGGAGTCTCCGCATCGAGGCCATAGAGTTGTAATGCTTCGTACAACGCGATATCGCACCTCTCTTCTGTGTTTCATGATAAGATATAATATTCATTGCGAAGTGTCATGTATACCTCGTATTCACTGCAAAAGAATGTAAATGCGAATCTTCCTTGCTAGGAAATAGCGTTTGCAGATGTCTATGTATCGTAGCAATAGAGCTCGAATGCTTCTCAAAACGCGATATCGCATCTCTTTTCTATGCTTCGTGATAAGATATAATATTCATTGCGAAGTGTCACGTATACCTCGTATTCACTTCAAAAGAAGGTAAGTGCGAATCTTCCTTGCTAGGAAATAGCATTTGCAGATGTCTACGTATCGTAGCAATAGAGTTCTAATGCTTCTCAAAACGCGATATCGCATCTCATTTCTATGCTTCATGATAAGATATAATATTCATTGCGAAGTGTCATGTATACCTTGTTTTCACTACAAAAGAACGTAAATGCGACACTTCCATGCTAGGAAATAGCGTCTGCAGATGTCTACGCGTCCAGGCAATGGAGTTCTAATGCTTCTTAAAACGCGATATCGCATCTCAATTCTATGTCACATGAGAAGATATAATGTTCATTGCGAAGTGTCATGTATACCTCGAATTCACTTCAAAAGAATGTAAATGCGACACTTCCATGCTAGGAAATAGCGTCTGCAGGTGTCTACGCGTCGAGGCAATAGAGTTCTAATGCTTCTTAAAACGCGATATCGCAACACCCTTCTATGTTTCATGATAAGATATAATGTTCATTGCGAAGTGTCATGTATACCTCGTATTCACTTGAAAAGAATGTAAGTGCGACTCATCCATGCTAGGAAATAGCGTTAGCAGATGTCTCCGCATCGAGGCCATAGAGTTCTAATGCTTCTTAAATTGCGATATCGCATCTCTCTTCTATGTTTCATGATAAGATATAATATTTATTGCGAAGTGTCATGTATACCTCGTGTTCCCTACAAAAGAACGTAAATGCGACACTTCCATGCTAGGAAATAGCGCCTGCAGATGTCTACGCGTCGAGGCAATAGAGTTCTAATGCTTCTTAAAACGCGATATCGCATCTCAATTCTATGTCACATGAGAAGATATAATGTTCATTGCGAAGTGTCATGTATACCTCGAATTCACTTCTAAAGAATGTAAATGCGACACTTCCATGCTAGGAAATAGCGTTTGCAGATATCTCCGCATCGAGGCAATAGGGTTCTAATGCTTCTTAAATCGCGATATCGCATCTCACATATATGTTTCATGATAAGATATAATGTTCATTGCGAAGTGTCATGTATACCTCGTATTCACTACAAAAGAATGTAAATGCGACACTTCCATGCTAGGAAATAGCGTCTGCAGGTGTCTACGCGTCGCGGCAATAGAGTTCTAATGCTTCTTAAAACGCGATATCGCAACTCACTTCTGTGTTTCATGATAAGATATAATGTTCATTGCGAAGTGTCATGTATACCTCGTATTCACTTCAAAAGAACGTAAATGCGACTATTGCTTGCTAGGAATTAGCGTTTGCAGATGTCTATGTATCGTAGCAATAGAGTTCTAATGCTACTTAAATCGCGATATCGCATCTCATTTACATGTTTCGTGATAAGATATAATATTCATTGCGAAGTTTCATGTATACCTCGTATTCACTTCAAAAGAATGTAAGTGCGACTCTTCCATGCTAGGAAATAGCGTTAGCAGATGTCTCCGCATCGAGGCCATAGAGTTCTAATGCTTCTTAAATTGCGATATCGCATCTCTCTTCTATGTTTCATGGTAAGATATAATATTCATTGCGAAGTGTCATGTATACCTTGTGTTCACTACAAAAGAACATAAATGCGACGCTTCCATGCTAGGAAATAGCGTTTGCAGATGTCTCCGCATCGAGGCCATAGAGTTCTAATGCTTCTGAAAACGCCATATCGCATCTCATTTCTATGTTTCCTGATAAGATATAATATTCATTGCGAAGTGTCATGTACACCTCGTATTCACTTCAAAGGAATGTAAATACGACTACTGCTTGCTAGCAAATAGCGTTTGCAGATGTCTAGGTATCGTAGCAATAGAGTTCTAGTGCTACTTAAATCGCGATATCGCATCTCATTTATATGTTTCATGATAAGATATAATATTCATTGCAAAGTGTCATGTATACCTCGTATTCACTTCAAAAGAATGTAAGTGCGACAATTCCATGCTAGGAAATAGCGTTTGCAGATGTCTCCGCATCGAGGCCATAGAGTTTTAATGCTTCTTACAACGCGATATCGCATCTCTCTTCTACGTTTCACGATAAGATATAATATTCATTGCGAAGTGTCATGTGTACCTCGTATTCACCTCAAAAAAATGTTAATGCGACTATTGCTTGCTAGGAAATAGCGTTTGCTGATGTCCGCGGACCGAGGCAATAGACTTCTAATGCTCCTTAAAACGTGATGTCGCATCATATTTCTATGTTTCATGATAAGACATAATATCCATTGCGAAATGTCATGCATACCTCGTATTCACATCAAAAGAATGTAAATGCGACACTTCCTTGCTAGGAAATAGCGTTTGCAGATGTCTACGTATCGAGGCAATAGTGCTCCAATGCTTCTTAAAACGCGACATCGCATCTCATTTCTATGTTTGATGATAAGATATAATATCCACTCCGAAGTGTCATGTATACCTCGTATTCACTTCAAATGAATGTAAATGCGACTATTGCTTGCTAGGAAATAGCTTTTGCAGATGTCTACGCGTCGAGGCAATAGAGTTCTAATGCTTCTTAAAACGCGATATCGCATCACTCTTCTATGTTTCATGATAAGAAATAATATTCATTGCGAAGTGTCATGTATACCTCGTATTCACTTCAAAGGAATGTAAATGCAACACTCCCTTGCTAGGAAATGGCGTATTCAGATGTCCACGTATCGTAGCAATAGAGTTGTAATGCTACTTAAATCGCGATATCGCAACTCATTTCCACGTTTCGTGATAAGATATAATATTCATTGCGAAGTGTCATGTACACCTCGTATTCACTTCAAAAGAATGTAAGTGCGACACTTCCATGCTAGAGAATAGCGTTTGCAGATGTCTCCGCATCCAGGCCATAGATTTCTAATGCTTCTTAAAACGCGATATCGCATCTCTCTTCTACGTTTCATGATAAGATATAATATTCATTGCGAAGTGTCATGTATACCTCGTATTCACTTCAAAAGAATGTAAGTGCGTCTATTGCTTACTAGGAAATAGCGTTTGCAGATGTCTACGTATCGTAGCAAGAGAGTTCTACTGCTACATAAATCGCGATATCGCATCTCATTTATATGTTTCGCGATAAGATATAATATTCATTGCGAAGTGTCATGTATACCTCGTATTCACTTCAAAAAATGTAAATGCGACGTTTCCATCCTAGGAAATAGCGTTTGCAGATGTCTACGTATCGTAGCAAAAGAGTCCTAATGCTTCTTAAAACGAGATGTCACATTTCATTTCTATGTTTGGTGATAAGATATAATATTCATTGCGAAGTGTCATGTATACCTCGTATTCACTCCAAACGAATGTAAATGCGACACTTCCTTGCTAGAAAATAGCGTTTGCAGATGCTTGAGTGTCGTAGCAATAGGGTTCTAATGCTCCTTAGACCGCGATATCGCATCTCATTTCTATGTTTCGTGATAAGTTATAATATTCATTCCGAAGAGTCATGTATACCTCGAATTCACTTCTAAAGAATGTAAATGCGACACTTCCATGCTAGGAAATAGCGATTGCAGATATCTCCGCATCGAGGCAATAGGGTTCTAATGCTTCTTAAAACGCGATGTCGCATCTCACTTCTATGTTACGTGATAAGATATAATATTCATTGCGAAGTGTCATGTATACCTCGTATTCACTTCAAACGAATGTAAATGCGACTATACCTTACTAAGAAATAGCGTTTGCAGGTGCCTACGTATCGTAGCAATAGAGTTCTAATTCTTCTTATATGGCGATATAGCATCTCATTTCTGTGTTTCGTGATAAGTTATAATATTCATTGCGAAGTGACATGTACACCTCGTATTCACTACAAAGTAATGTAAATGCGACACTTCCATGCTAGGAAATAGCGTCCGCAGGTGTCTACGCGTCGAGGCAATAGAGTTCTAACGCCTTCTTAAAACGCGATATCGCAACTCACTTCTATGTTTCATGATAAGATACAATGTTCATTGCGAAGTGTCATGTATACCTCGTATTCACTTCAAAAGAATGTAAATGCGACACTTCCATGCTAGGAAATAGCGTTTGCTGATATCTCCGCATCGAGGCAATAGGGTTCTAATGCTTCTTAAATCGCGATATCGCATCTCACTTCTATGTTTCATGATAAGATATAATGTTCATTGCGAAGTGTCATGTATACCTCGTATTCACTACAAAAGAATGTAAATGCGACACTTCCATGCTAGGAAATAGCGTCTGCAGGTGTCTACGCGTCGAGGCAATAGAGTTCTAATGCTGCTTAAAACGCGATATCGCATCTCAATTCTATGTCACATGAGAAGATATAATGTTCATTGCGAAGTGTCATGTATACCTCGTATTCACTTCAAAAGAATGTAAGTGCGAATCTTCCTTGCTAGGAAATAGCGTTTGCAGATGTCTATGTATCGTAGCAATAGAGCTCGAATGCTTCTCAAAACGCGATATCGCATCTCACTTTTATGTATCATGAGAAGGTATAATGTTCTTTGCGAAGTGTCATGTATACCTCGTATTCACTCCAAACGAATGTAAATGCGACACTTCCTTGCTAGGAAATGGCGTATTCAGATGTCCACGTATCGTAGCAATAGAGTTGTAATGCTACTTAAACCGCGATATCGCAACTCATTTCTACGTTTCGTGATAAGATATAATGTTCATTGCGAAGTGTCATGTATACCTCGTGTTCACTTCAAAAGAATGTAAATGCGAATCTTCCTTGCTAGGAAATAGCGTTTGCAGATCTATGTGTCGTAGCAATAGAGCTCGAATGCTTCTCAAAACGCGATATCGCATCGCATTTCTATGCTTCGTGATAAGATATAATGTTCATTGCGAAGTGTCATGTATACCTCGTATTCACTACAAAAGAATGTAAATGCGACACTTCCATGCTAGGAAATAGCGTCTGCAGGTGTCTACGCGTCGCGGCAATAGAGTTCTAATGCTTCTTAAAACGCGATATCGCACTTTGTTATCACTTCTGTGTTTCATGATAAGATATAATGTTCATTGCGAAGTGTCATGTATACCTCGTATTCACTTCAAAAGAACGTAAATGCGACTATTGCTTGCTAGGAATTAGCGTTTGCAGATGTCTATGTATCGTAGCAATAGAGTTCTAATGCTACTTAATTCGCGATATCGCATCTCATTTATATGTTTCGTGATAAGATATAATATTCATTGCGAAGTTTCATGTATACCTCGTATTGACTTCAAAAGAATGTAAGTGCGACTCTTCCATGCTAGGAAATAGCGTTAGCAGATGTCTCCGCATCGAGACCATAGAGTTCTAATGCTTCTTAAATTGCGATATCGCATCTCTCTTCTATGTTTCATGGTAAGATATAATATTCATTGCGAAGTGTCATGTATACCTTGTGTTCACTACAAAAGAACATAAATGCGACGCTTCCATGCTAGGAAATAGCGTTTGCAGATGTCTCCGCATCGAGGCCATAGAGTTCTAATGCTTTTGAAAACGCCATATCGCATCTCATTTCTATGTTTCCTGATAAGATATAATATTCATTGCGAAGTGTCATGTACACCTCGTATTCACTTCAAAAGAATGTAAATGCGAATCTTCCTTGCTCGGAAATAGCGTTTGGAGATGTCTCTGCATCGAGGCCATAGAGTTCTAATGCTTCTTGAAACGCGATATTGCATCTCTCTTCTATGTTTCATGATAAGATATAATATTCATTGCGAAGAGTCATGTATACCTCGTATTCACTTCAAACGAATCTAAATGCGACTATACCTTGCTACGAAATAGCGTTTGCAGATGCCTGCGTATCGTAGCAATAGGGCTCTAATGCTTCTTAGATCGCGATATCGCATCTCATTTATATGTTTCGTGATAAGATATAATATTCATTGCGAAGTGTCATGTATACCTCGTATTCACTTCAAACGAATGTAAATGCGACTATACCTTGCTAAGAAATAGCGTTTGCAGGTGCCTACGTATCGTAGCAATAGAGTTCTAATGCTTCTTATATGGCGATATAGCATCTCATTTCTGTGTTTCTTGATAAGTTATAATATTCATTGCGAAGTGACATGTACACCTCGTATTCACTACAAAATAATGTAAATGCGACACTTCCATGCTAGGAAATAGCGTCCGCAGGTGTCTACGCGTCGAGGCAATAGAGTTCTAACGCCTTCTTAAAACGCGATATCGCAACTCACTTCTATGTTTCATGATAAGATATAATGTTCATTGCGAAGTGTCATGTATACCTCGTATTCACTTCAAAAGAATGTAAATGCGACACTTCCATGCTAGGAAATAGCGTTTGCAGATATCTCCGCATCGAGGCAATAGGGTTCTAATGCTTCTTAAATCGCGATATCGCATCTCACTTCTATGTTTCATGATAAGATATAATGTTCATTGCGAAGTGTCATGTATACCTCGTATTCACTACAAAAGAATGTAAATGCGACACTTCCATGCTAGGAAATAGCGTCTGCAGGTGTCTACGCGTCGAGGCAATAGAGTTCTAATGCTGCTTAAAACGCGATATCGCATCTCAATTCTATGTCACATGAGAAGATATAATGTTCATTGCGAAGTGTCATGTATACCTCGTATTCACTTCAAAAGAATGTAAGTGCGAATCTTCCTTGCTAGGAAATAGCGTTTGCAGATGTCTATGTATCGTAGCAATAGAGCTCGAATGCTTCTCAAAACGCGATATCGCATCTCACTTTTATGTATCATGAGAAGGTATAATGTTCTTTGCGAAGTGTCATGTATACCTCGTATTCACTCCAAACGAATGTAAATGCGACACTTCCTTGCTAGGAAATGGCGTATTCAGATGTCCACGTATCGTAGCAATAGAGTTGTAATGCTACTTAAACCGCGATATCGCAACTCATTTCTACGTTTCGTGATAAGATATAATGTTCATTGCGAAGTGTCATGTATACCTCGTGTTCACTTCAAAAGAATGTAAATGCGAATCTTCCTTGCTAGGAAATAGCGTTTGCAGATCTATGTGTCGTAGCAATAGAGCTCGAATGCTTCTCAAAACGCGATATCGCATCGCATTTCTATGCTTCGTGATAAGATATAATGTTCATTGCGAAGTGTCATGTATACCTCGTATTCACTACAAAAGAATGTAAATGCGACACTTCCATGCTAGGAAATAGCGTCTGCAGGTGTCTACGCGTCGCGGCAATAGAGTTCTAATGCTTCTTAAAACGCGATATCGCACTTTGTTATCACTTCTGTGTTTCATGATAAGATATAATGTTCATTGCGAAGTGTCATGTATACCTCGTATTCACTTCAAAAGAACGTAAATGCGACTATTGCTTGCTAGGAATTAGCGTTTGCAGATGTCTATGTATCGTAGCAATAGAGTTCTAATGCTACTTAATTCGCGATATCGCATCTCATTTATATGTTTCGTGATAAGATATAATATTCATTGCGAAGTTTCATGTATACCTCGTATTGACTTCAAAAGAATGTAAGTGCGACTCTTCCATGCTAGGAAATAGCGTTAGCAGATGTCTCCGCATCGAGGCCATAGAGTTCTAATGCTTCTTAAATTGCGATATCGCATCTCTCTTCTATGTTTCATGGTAAGATATAATATTCATTGCGAAGTGTCATGTATACCTTGTGTTCACTACAAAAGAACATAAATGCGACGCTTCCATGCTAGGAAATAGCGTTTGCAGATGTCTCCGCATCGAGGCCATAGAGTTCTAATGCTTTTGAAAACGCCATATCGCATCTCATTTCTATGTTTCCTGATAAGATATAATATTCATTGCGAAGTGTCATGTACACCTCGTATTCACTTCAAAAGAATGTAAATGCGAATCTTCCTTGCTCGGAAATAGCGTTTGGAGATGTCTCTGCATCGAGGCCATAGAGTTCTAATGCTTCTTGAAACGCGATATTGCATCTCTCTTCTATGTTTCATGATAAGATATAATATTCATTGCGAAGAGTCATGTATACCTCGTATTCACTTCAAACGAATCTAAATGCGACTATACCTTGCTACGAAATAGCGTTTGCAGATGCCTGCGTATCGTAGCAATAGGGCTCTAATGCTTCTTAGATCGCGATATCGCATCTCATTTATATGTTTCGTGATAAGATATAATATTCATTGCGAAGTGTCATGTATACCTCGTATTCACTTCAAACGAATGTAAATGCGACTATACCTTGCTAAGAAATAGCGTTTGCAGGTGCCTACGTATCGTAGCAATAGAGTTCTAATGCTTCTTATATGGCGATATAGCATCTCATTTCTGTGTTTCTTGATAAGTTATAATATTCATTGCGAAGTGACATGTACACCTCGTATTCACTACAAAATAATGTAAATGCGACACTTCCATGCTAGGAAATAGCGTCCGCAGGTGTCTACGCGTCGAGGCAATAGAGTTCTAACGCCTTCTTAAAACGCGATATCGCAACTCACTTCTATGTTTCATGATAAGATATAATGTTCATTGCGAAGTGTCATGTATACCTCGTATTCACTTCAAAAGAATGTAAATGCGACACTTCCATGCTAGGAAATAGCGTTTGCAGATATCTCCGCATCGAGGCAATAGGGTTCTAATGCTTCTTAAATCGCGATATCGCATCTCACTTCTATGTTTCATGATAAGATATAATGTTCATTGCGAAGTGTCATGTATACCTCGTATTCACTACAAAAGAATGTAAATGCGACACTTCCATGCTAGGAAATAGCGTCTGCAGGTGTCTACGCGTCGAGGCAATAGAGTTCTAATGCTGCTTAAAACGCGATATCGCATCTCAATTCTATGTCACATGAGAAGATATAATGTTCATTGCGAAGTGTCATGTATACCTCGTATTCACTTCAAAAGAATGTAAGTGCGAATCTTCCTTGCTAGGAAATAGCGTTTGCAGATGTCTATGTATCGTAGCAATAGAGCTCGAATGCTTCTCAAAACGCGATATCGCATCTCATTTCTATGCTTCGTGATAAGATATAATATTCATTGCGAAATGTCATGTATACCTCGTATTCACTTCAAAAGAATGTAAGTGCGACACTTCCATGCTAGGAAATAGCGTTTGCTGATGTCTCCGCATCGAGGCCATAGAGTTTTAATGCTTCTTACAACGCGATGTCGCATCTCTCTTCTGTGTTTCATGATAAGATATAATATTCATTGCGAAGTGTCATGTATACCTCGTATTCACTTCAAAAGAACGTAAATGCGACTATTGCTTGCTAGGAAATAGCGTTTGCAGATGTCTACGTATCGTAGCAATAGAGTTCTAATGCTACTCAAATCGTGATATCGCATCTCATTTATATGTTTCGTGATAAGATATAATATTCATTGCGAAGTGTCATGTATACCTCGTATTCACTTCAAAAGAATGTAAGTGCGACTCGTCCATGCTAGGAAATAGCGTTAGCAGATGTCTCCGCATCGAGGCCATAGGGTCCTAATGCTTCTTAAATTGCGATATCGCATCTCTCTTCTATGTTTCATGATAAGATATAATATTCATTGCGAAGTGTCATGTATACCTCGTGTTCACTACAAAAGAACGTAAATGCGACACTTCCATGCTAGGAAATAGCGTCTGCAGATGTCTACGCGTGGAGGCAATAGAGTTCTAATGCTTCTTAAAACGCGATATCGCATCTCAATTCTATGTCACATGAGAAGATATAATGTTCATTGCGAAGTGTCATGTATACCTCGAATTCACTTCTAAAGAATGTAAATGCGACACTTCCATGCTAGAAAATAGCGTTTGCAGATATCTCCGCATCGAGGCAATAGGGTTCTAATGCTTCTTACATCGCGCTATCGCATCTCACTTCTATGTTTCATGATAAGATACAATGTTCATTGCGAAGTGTCATGTATACCTCGTATTCACTACAAAAGAATGTAAATGCGACACTTCCATGCTAGGAAATAGCGTCTGCAGGTGTCTACGCGTCGAGGCAATAGAGTTCGAATGCTGCTTAAAACGCGATATCGCAACTCACTTCTGTGTTTCATGATAAGATATAATGTTCATTGCGAAGTGTCATGTATACCTCGTATTCACTTCAAAAGAACGTAAATGCGACTATTGCTTGCTAGGAATTAGCGTTTGCAGATGTCTACGTATCGTAGCAATAGAGTTCTAATGCTACTTAAATCGCGATATCGCATCTCATTTATATGTTTCGTGATAAGATATAATATTCATTGCGAAGTTTCATGTATACCTCGTATTCACTTCAAAAGAATGTAAGTGCGACTCTTCCATGCTAGGAAATAGCGTTAGCAGATGTCTCCGCATCGAGGCCATAGAGTTCTAATGCTTCTAAAACGCGATATCGCATCTCATTTCTATGTTTCCTGATAAGATATAATATTCATTGCGAAGTGTCATGTACACATCGTATTCACTTCAAAAGAATGTAAATGCGAATCTTCCTTGCTCGGAAATAGCGTTTGGAGATGTCTCCGCATCGAGGCCATAGAGTTCTAATGCTTCTTGAAACGCGATATTGCATCTCTCTTCTATGTTTCATCATAAGATATAATGTTCATTGCGAAGTGTCATGTATACCTCGCATTCACTCCAAACGAATGTAAATGCGACACTTCCTTGCTAGGAAATGGTCTATTCAGATGTCCACGTGTCGTAGCAATAGAGTTGTAATGCTACTTAAATCGCGATATCGCAACACATTTCTACGTTTCGTGATAAGATATAATGTTCATTGCGAAGTGTCATGTACACCTCGTATTCACTTCAAAAGAATGTAAATGCGACACTTCGAGGCTAGGAAATAGCGTCAGAACAAGTGTCCGCATCGAGGCAATAGGGTTCTAATGCTTCTTAAAACGCGATGTCGCATCTCACTTCTATGTTACGTGATAAGATACAATATTCATTGCGATGTGTCATGTATACCTCGTATTCACTTCAAACGAATCTAAATGCGACTATACCTTGCTAAGAAATAGCGTTTACAGATGCCTGCGTATCGTAGCAATAGAGCTCTAATGCTACTTAGATCGCGATATCGCATCTCATTTATATGTTTCGTGATAAGATATAATATTCATTGCGAAGTGTCATGTATACCTCGTATTCACTTCAAAGGAATGTAAATGCGACTATACATTGCTAAGAAATAGCGTTTGCAGGTGCCTACGTATCGTAGCAATAGAGTTCTAATGCTTCTTAGATCGCGATATCGCATCTCATTTCTGTGTTTCGTGATAAGTTATAATATTCATTGCGAAGTGACATGTACACCTCGTATTCACTACAAAATAATGTAAATGCGACACTTCCATGCTAGGAAATAGCGTCTGCAGGTGTCTACGCGTCGAGGCAATAGAGTTCTAACGCCTTCTTAAAACGCGATATCGCAACTCACTACTATGTTTCATGATAAGATATAATGTTCATTGCGAAGTGTCATGTATACCTCGTATTCACTTCAAAAGAATGTAAATGCGACACTTCCATGCTAGGAAATAGCGTCTGCAGGTGTCTACGCGTCGAGGCAATAGAGTTCTAATGCTGCTTAAAACGCGATATCGCATCTCAATTCTATGTCACATGAGAAGATATAATGTTCATTGCGAAGTGTCATGTATACCTCGAATTCACTTCAAAAGAATGTAAGTGCGACACTTCCATGCTATGAAATAGCGTTTGCAGATATCTCCGAATCGAGGTAATAGGGTTCTAATGCTTCTTAAAACGCGATATCGCATCTCACTTATATGTTTCATGATAAGATATAATGTTCATTGCGAAGTGTCATGTATACCTCGTATTCACTACAAAAGAATGTAAATGCGACACTTCCATGCTAGGAAATAGCGTCTGCAGGTGTCTACGCGTCGCGGCAATAGAGTTCTAATGCTTCTTAAAACGCGATGTCGCATCTCACTTCTATGTTACGTGATAAGATATAATATTCATTGCGAAGTGTCATTTATACCTCGTATTCACTTCAAACGAATCTAAATGCGACTATACCTTGCTAAGAAATAGCGTTTGCAGATGCCTACGTATCGTAGCAATAGAGCTCTAATGCTTCTTAGATCGCGATATCGCATCTCATTTATATGTTTCGTGATAACATATAATATTCATTGCGAAGTGTCATGTATACCTCGTATACACTTCAAACGAATGTAAATGCGACTATACCTTGCTAAGAAATAGCGTTTGCAGATGTCTATGTATCGTAGCAATAGAGCTCGAATGCTTCTCAAAACGCGATATCGCATCTCATTTCTATGCTTCGTGATAAGATATAATATTCATTGCGAAATGTCATGTATACCTCGTATTCACTTCAAAAGAATGTAAGTGCGACACTTCCATGCTAGGAAATAGCGTTTGCTGATGTCTCCGCATCGAGGCCATAGAGTTTTAATGCTTCTTACAACGCGATATCGCATCTCTCTTCTGTGTTTCATGATAAGATATAATATTCATTGCGAAGTGTCATGTATACCTCGTATTCACTTCAAAAGAACGTAAATGCAACTATTGCTTGCTAGGAAATAGCGTTTGCAGATGTCTACGTATCGTAGCAATAGAGTTCTAATGCTACTCAAATCGCGATATCGCATCTCATTTATATGTTTCGTGATAAGATATAATATTCATTGCGAAGTGTCATGTATACCTCGTATTCACTTCAAAAGAATGTAAGTGCGACTCGTCCATGCTAGGAAATAGCGTTAGCAGATGTCTCCGCATCGAGGCCATAGGGTCCTAATGCTTCTTAAATTGCGATATCGCATCTCTCTTCTATGCTTCATGATAAGATATAATATTCATTGCGAAGTGTCATTTATACCTCGTATTCACTTCAAACGAATCTAAATGCGACTATACCTTGCTAAGAAATAGCGTTTGCAGATGCCTACGTATCGTAGCAATAGGGTTCTAATGCTTCTTAGATCGAGATATCGCATCACATTTCTATGTTCCATTATAAGATATAATATTCATTGCGAAGTGTCATGTATACCTCGCATTCACATCAAAAGAATGTAAATGCGACTATTCCTTGCTTGGGCATAGCGTTTGCAGATGCCTACGTATCGTAGCAATAGAGTTCTAATGCTTCTTAGATCGCGATATCGCATCTCATTTCTATTTTCCGTGATAAGTTATAACATTCATTCCGAAGTATCATGTAAACCTCGAATTCACTTCAAAAGAATGTAAATGCGACTATTGCTTGCTAGGAAATAGCGTTTGCAGATGCCAACGTATCGTAGCAATAGAGTTATAATGCTTCTTATATCGCGATATCGCATCTCATTTCTATGTTTCATGATAAGTTATAATATTCATTACGAAGTGTCATGTATACCTCGAATTCACTTCAAAAGAATGTAAATGCGACTATTGCTTGCTAGGAATTAGCGTTTGCAGATGTCTATGTATCGTAGCAATAGAGTTCTAATGCTACTTAAATCGCGATATCGCATCTCATTTATATGTTTCGTGATAAGATATAATATTCATTGCGAAGTTTCATGTATACCTAGTATTCACTTCAAAAGAATGTAAGTGCGACTCTTCCATGCTAGGAAATAGCGTTAGCAGATGTCTCCGCATCGAGGCCATAGAGTTCTAATGCTTCTTAAATTGCGATATCGCATCTCTCTTCTATGTTTCATGGTAAGATACAATATTCATTGCGAAGTGTCATGTATACCTTGTGTTCACTACAAAAGAACGTAAATGCGACACTTCCATGCTAGGAAATAGCGTATGCAGATGTCTCCGCATCGAGGCCATAGAGTTCTAATGCTTCTGAAAACGCCATATTTCATCTCATTTCTATGTTTCCTGATAAGATATAATATTCATTGCGAAGTGTCATGTACACCTCGTATTCACTTCAAAAGAATGTAAATGCGAATCTTCCTTGCTCGGAAATAGCGTTTGGAGATGTCTCCGCATCGAGGCCATAGAGTTCTAATGCTTCTTGAAACGCGCTATTGCATCTCTCTTCTATGTTTCATGATAAGATATAATATTCATTGCGAAGTGTCATGTATACCTCGCATTCACTACAAACGAATGTAAATGCGACACTTCCTTGCTAGGAAATGGTGTATTCAGATGTCCACGTATCGTAGCAATAGAGTTGTAATGCTACTTAAATCGCGATATCGCAACACATTTCTACGTTTCGTGATAAGATATAATGTTCATTGCGAAGTGTCATGTACACCTCCTATTCACTTCAAAAGAATGTAAATGCGACACTTCGAGGCTAGGAAATAGCGTCAGCACATGTGTCCGCATCGAGGCAATAGGGTTCTAATGCTTCTTAAAACGCGATGTCGCATCTCACTTCTATGTTACGTGATAAGATATAATATTCATTGCGATGTGTCATGTATACCTCGTATTCACTTCAAACGAATCTACATGCGACTATACCTTGCTAAGAAATAGCGTTTGCAGATGCCTGCGTATCGTAGCAATAGAGCTCTAATGCTTCTTAGATCGCGATATCGCATCTCATTTATATGTTTCGTGATAAGATATAATATTCATTGCGAAGAGTCATGTATACCTCGTATTCACTTCAAACGAATGTAAATGCGACTATACCTTGCTAAGAAATAGCGTTTGCAGGTGCCTACGTATCGTAGCAATAGAGTTCTAACGCCTTCTTAAAACGCGATATCGCAACTCACTTCTATGTTTCATGATAAGATATAATGTTCATTGCGAAGTGTCATGTATACCTCGTATTCACTTCAAAAGAATGTAAATGCGACACTTCCATGCTAGGAAATAGCGTTTGCAGATATCTCCGCATCGAGGCAATAGGGTTCTAATGCTTCTTAAATCGCGATATCGCAACTCACTTCTATGTTTCATGATAAGATATAATGTTCATTGCGAAGTGTCATGTATACCTCGTATTCACTTCAAAGGAATGTAAATGCGACTATACCTTGCTAAGAAATAGCGTTTGCAGGTGCCGACGTATCGTAGCAATAGAGTTCTAATGCTTCTTAGATCGCGATATCGCATCTCATTTCTGTGTTTCGTGATAAGTTATAATATTCATTGCGAAGTGACATGTACACCTCGTATTCACTACAAAATAATGTAAATGCGACACTTCCATGCTAGGAAATAGCGTCTGCAGGTGTCTACGCGTCGAGGCAATAGAGTTCTAACGCCTTCTTAAAACGCGATATCGCAACTCACTTCTATGTTTCATGATAAGATATAATGTTCATTGCGAAGTGTCATGTATACCTCGTATTCACTTCAAAAGAATGTAAATGCGACACTTCCATGCTAGGAAATAGCGTCTGCAGGTGTCTACGCGTCGAGGCAATAGAGTTCTAATGCTGCTTAAAACGCGATATCGCATCTCAATTCTATGTCACATGAGAAGATATAATGTTCATTGCGAAGTGTCATGTATACCTCGAATTCACTTCAAAAGATTGTAAGTGCGACACTTCCATGCTATGAAATAGCGTTTGCAGATATCTCCGAATCGAGGCAATAGGGTTCTAATGCTTCTTAAAACGCGATATCGCATCTCACTTAGATGTTTCATGATAAGATATAATGTTCATTGCGAAGTGTCATGTATACCTCGTATTCACTACAAAAGAATGTAAATGCGACACTTCCATGCTAGGAAATAGCGTTTGCAGATGTCGCCGCATCGAGGCCATAGAGTTCTAATGCTTCTTAGAACGCGATATCGCATCTCTCTTCTATGTTTCATGATAAGATATAATATTCATTGCGAAGTGTCATGTACACCTCGCATTCACTTCAAAAGAATGTAAATGCGACACTTCCATGCTAGCAAATAGCGTCTGCAGATGTCTACGCGTCGAGGCAGAAGGTTCTAATGCTTCTTAAAACGCGATATCGCATCTCTCTTCTATGATTCATGATAAGATATAATATTCATTGCGAAGTGTCATGTATACCTCGTATTCACGTCAAAAGAATGTAGATGCGGCTATTGCTTGCTAGGAAATAGCGTTTGCAGATGCTTAGGTATCGTAGCAATAGAGTTCTAATGATTCTTAAAACGCGATATCGCATCTCACTTCTATGTTTCATGATAAGATATAATATTCATTGCGGAGTGTCATGTATACCTCGTATTCACTTCGGAAGAATGTAAGTGCAACACTTCCATGCTAGGAAATAGCGTTTGCAGATGTCTCCGCATCGAGGCCATAGAATTCTAATGCTTCTTAAAACGCGATATCGCATCCCTCTTCTGTGTTTCATGATAAAATAAAAGATTCATTGCGAACTGTCATGTATACCTCGCATTCACTACAAAAGAATGAAAATGCGACACTTCCATGCTAGGAAATAGCGTCTGCAGATGTCTACGCGTCGAGGCAATAGAGTTCTAATGATTCTTAGATCGAGATATCGCATCACATTTCTATGTTCCATTATAAGATATAATATTCATTGCGAAGTGTCATGTACACCTCGCATTCACATCAAAAGAATGTAAATGCGACTATTCCTTGCTTGGGCATAGCGTTTGCAGATGCCTACGTATCGTAGCAATAGAGTTCTAATGATTCTTAAAACGCGATATCGCATCTCACTTCTATGTTTCATGATAAGATATAATATTCATTGCGGAGTGTCATGTATACCTCGTATTCACTTCAGAAGAATGTAAGTGCAACACTTCCATGCTAGGAAATAGCGTTTGCAGATGTCTCCGCATCGAGGCCATAGAATTCTAATGCTTCTTAAAACGCGATATCGCATCCCTCTTCTGTGTTTCATGATAAAATAAAAGATTCATTGCGAAGTGTCATGTATACCTCGTATTCACTACAAAAGAATGAACATGCGACACTTCCATGCTAGGAAATAGCGTCTGCAGATGTCTACGCGTCGAGGCAATAGAGTTCTAATGATTCTTAGATCGAGATATCGCATCACATTTCTATGTTCCATTATAAGATATAATATTCATTGCGAAGTGTCATGTACACCTCGCATTCACATCAAAAGAATGTAAATGCGACTATTCCTTGCTTGGGCATAGCGTTTGCAGATGCATACGTATCGTAGCAATAGGGTTCTAATGCTTCTTAGATCGAGATATCGCATCACATTTCTATGTTCCATTATAAGATATAATATTCATTGCGAAGTGTCATGTATACCTCGCATTCACATCAAAAGAATGTAAATGCGACTATTCCTTGCTTGGGCATAGCGTTTGCAGATGCCTACGTATCGTAGCAATAGAGTTCTAATGCTTCTTAGATCGCGATATCGCATCTCATTTCTATTTTCCGTGATAAGTTATAACATTCATTCCGAAGTATCATGTAAACCTCGAATTCACTTCAAAAGAATGTAAATGCGACTATTGCTTGCTAGGAAATAGCGTTTGCAGATGCCAACGTATCGTAGCAATAGAGTTATAATGCTTCTTATATCGCGATATCGCATCTCATTTCTATGTTTCATGATAAGTTATAATATTCATTACGAAGTGTCATGTATACCTCGAATTCACTTCAAAAGAATGTAAATGCGACTATTACTTGCTAGGAAATAGCGTATTCAGATGTCTACGAATTGTAGCAATAGAGTTCTAATGCTACTTAAATAGCGATATCGCATCCCATTTCTATGTTTCGTGAGAAGATATAATATTCATTGCGAGGTGTCATGTACACCTCGCATTCACTTCAAAAGAAAGTAAATGCGACACTTCCTTGCTAGGAAATAGCGTATTCAGATGTCTACGTATCGTAGCAATAGAGATCTAATGCTTCTGAGAACGCGATATCGCATCTCATTTCTATGTTTCCTGATAAGATATAATATTCATTGCGAAGTGTCACGTACACCTCGTATTCACTTCAAAAGAATGTAAATGCGAATCTTCCTTGCTCGGAAATTGCGTTTGCAGATGTCTACGTATAGTAGCAATAGTGTTCTAATGCTTCTCAAAACGCGATATCGCATCTCGTTTCTATGCTTCATGATAAGATATAATATTCATCGCGAATTGTCATGTATACCTCGTACACACTTCAAAAGAATGTAAGTGCGACACTTCCATGCTAGGAAATAGCGTTTGCTGATGTCTCCGCATCGATGCCATAGTGTTCTAATGCTTCTTAAAACGCGATATCGCATCTCTCTTCTATGTTTCATGATAAGTTATAATATTCATTCCGAAGTGTCATGTAAACCTCGAATTCATTTCAAAAGAATGTATGTGCGACTATTGCTTGCTAGGAAATAGCGTTTGCAGATGTCTACGTATCGTAGCAATAGAATTCTAATGCTTCTCAAAACGCGATATCGCATCTCATTTCTATGTTTCGTGATAAGATATAATATTGATTGCGAAGTGTCATGTACACCTCGTATTCACTTCAAAAGAATGTAAATGCGACACTTCCATGCTAGGAAATAGCGTCTGCAGATGTCTATGCGTCGAGGCAATAGAGTTCTAATGCTTCTTAAAACGCGATATCGCATCTCACTTCTATGTTTCATGATAAGATGTAATATTCATTGCGAAGTGTCATGTATACCTCGTATTCTCTTCAAGAGAATGTAAATGCGAATCTTCCTTGCAAGGAAATAGCGCTTGCAGATGTCTCCGCATCTAGGGCATAGAGTTTTAATGCTTCTTACAACGCGATATCGCATCTCATTTCTATGTTTCGTGATAAGATATAATATCACTGCGAGGTGTCATGTACACCTCGTATTCACTTCAAAGGAATGTAAATGCGACTATTGCTTGCTAGGAAATAGCGTTTGCAGATTTCTACGTGTCGTAGCAATAGAGTTCTAATGCTTCTCAAAACGCGATATCGAATCTCATTTCTATGCTTCATGATAAGATACAATATTCATTGCGAAGTGTCATCTATACCTCGTATTCACTCCAAACGAATGTCAATGAGACACTTCCTTGCTAGGAAATAGCGCATTCAGATGTCTACGTATCGTAGCAATAGAGTTCTAATGCTTCTTTAAATCGCGATATCGCATCTCATTTCTACGTTTCGTGATAAGGTATAATATTCATTGCGAAGTGTCATGTACTCCTCGTATTCACTTCAAAAGAATGTAAATGCGACACTTCGAGGCTAGGAAATAGCGTCTGCAGATGTGTATGCATCGAGGCCATAGAGTTCTAATGGTTCTTGGAACGCGATATCGCATCTCTCTTCTATGTTTCATGATAAGATATAATATTCATTGCGAAGTGTCATGTATACCTCGCATTCACTCCAAACGAATGTAAATGCGACACTTCCTTGTTAGGAAATGGCGTATTCAGATGTCCACGTATCGTAGCAATAGAGTTCTAATGCTACTTAAATCGCGATATCGCAACTCATTTCTACGTTTCGTGATAAGGTATAATATTCATTGCGAAGTGTCATGTACACCTCGTATTCACTTCAAAAGAATGTAAATGCGACACTTCGAGGCTAGGAAATAGCGTCTGCAGATGTGTACGCATCGAGGCCATAGAGTTCTAATGCTTCTTAAAACACGATATCGCATCTCTCTTCTACGTTTCATGATAAGATATAATATTCATTGCGAAGTGTCATGTATACCTCGTATTCACTTCAAAAGAATGTAAGTGCCACACTTCCATGCTAGGAAATAGCGTTTGCTGATGTCGCCGCATCGATGCCATAGAATTCTAATGCTTCTTAAAACGCGATATCGCATCTCTCTTCTATGTTTCATGATAAGTTATAATATTCATTCCGAAGTGTCATGTACACCTCGTATTCACTTCAAAAGAATGTAAATGCGACACTTCGAGGCTAGGAAATAGCGTCTGCAGATGTGTATGCATGGAGGCCATAGAGTTCTAATGCTTCTTGGAACGCGATATCGCATCTCTCTTCTATGTTTCTAGATAAGATATAATATTCATTGCGAAGTGTCATGTATACCTCGCATTCACTCCAAACGAATGTAAATGCGACACTTCCTTGTTAGGAAATGGCGTATTCAGATGTCCACGTATCGTAGCAATAGAGTCCTAATGCTACTTAAATTGCGATATCGCAACTCATTCCTACGTTTCGTGATAAGGTATAATATTCATTGCGAAGTGTCATGTACACCTCGTATTCACTTCAAATGAATGTAAATGCGACACTTCGAGGCTAGGAAATAGCGTCTGCAGCTGTGTATGCATCGAGGCCATAGAGTTCTAATGCTTCTTGGAACGCGATATCGCATCTCTCTTCTATGTTTCATGATAAGATATAATATTCATTGCGAAGTGTCATGTATACCTCGCATTCACTCCAAACGAATGTAAATGCGACACTTCCTTGTTAGGAAATGGCGTTTTCAGATGTCCACGTATCGTAGCAATAGAGTTCTAATGCTACTTAAATCGCGATATCGCAGCTCATTTATATGTTTCGTGATAAGATATAATATTCATCGCGAAGTGTCATGTATACCTTGTATTCACTTCAAAAGAATGTAAGTGCGAATCTTCCTTGCAAGGAAATAGCGCTTGCAGATGTCTGCGTAACGTAGCAATAGTGTTCTAATGCCTCTCAAAACGCGATATCGCATCTCATTTCTATGCTTCATGATAAGATTTAATATTCATTGCGAAGTGTCATGTATACCTCGTATTCACTTCAAAAGAATGTAAATGCGACATTTCCATGCCAGGAAATAGCGTCTGCAGATGTCTACGCGTTGAGGCAATAAGGTTCTAATGCTTCTTAAAACGCGATATCGAATCTCACTTCTATGATTCATGATAAGATATAATATTCATTGCGAAGTGTCATGTACACCTCGTATTCACTTCAAAAGAATGTAAATGCGACTATTGCTTGCTAGGAAATAGCGTTTGCAGATGTCTCCGCATCGAGGCCATAGAGTTCTAATGCTTCTTGAAACGCGATATCGCATCTCTCTTCTATGTTTCATGATAAGATATAATATTCATGGCGAAGTGTCATGTATACCTCGCATTCACTACAAAAGAATGAGAATGCGACACTTCCATGCTAGGAAAAAGCGTCTGCAGATGTCTATGCGTCGAGGCAATAGAGTTCTAATGCTTCTTAGATCGCGATATCGCATCTCATTTCTATGATTCATTATAAGATATAATATTCATTGCGAAGTGTCATGTATACCTCGTATGCACATCAAAAGAATGTAACTGCGACTATACCTTGCTAGGGCATAGTGTTTGCAGATGTCTATGCGTCCAAGCAATAGAGTTCTAATGCTTCTTAAAACGCGATATCGCATCTCACTTCTATGTTTCGTGATAAGATATAATATTCATCGCGAAGTGTCATGTATACCTCGTATTCACTTCAAAAGAATGTAAGTGCGACAGTTCCATGCTAGGAAATAGCGTTTGCTGATGTCTCCGCATCGATGCCATAGAGTTCTAATGCTTCTCAAAACGCGATATCGCATCTCACTTCTATGTTTCATGATAAGATGTAATATTCATTGCGAAGTGTCATGTATACCTCGTATTCTCTTCAAAAGAATGTAAATGCGAATCTTCCTTGCAAGGAAATAGCGCTTGCAGATGTCTACGTTACGTAGCAATAGTGTTCTAATGCCTCTCAAAACGCGATATCGCATCTCATTTCTATGCTTCATGATAAGATTTAATATTCATTGCGAAATGTCATGTATATTTCGTATTCACTTCAAAAGAATGTAAATGCGACAATTCCATGCTAGGAAATAGCGTCTGCAGATGTCTACGCGTCGAAGGCAATAAGGTTCTAATGCTTCTTAAAACGCGATATCGCATCTCACTTCTATGATTCATGATAAGATATAATATTCATTGCGAAGTGTCATGTATACCTCGTATTCACTTCAAAAGAATGTAAGTGCCACACTTCCATGCTAGGAAATAGCGTTTGCTGATGTTTCCGCATCGATGCCATAGAGTTCTAATGCTTCTTAAAACGCGATATCGCATCTCTCTTCTATGTTTCATGATAAGTTATAATATTCATTCCGAAGTGTCATGTAAACCTCGAATTCACTTCAAAGGAATGTAAGTGCGACTTTTGCTTGCTAGGAAATAGCGTTTGCAGATGTCTACGTATCGTAGCAATAGAGTTCTAATGCTTCTCAAAACGCGATATCGCATGTCATTTCTATGTTTCCTGATAAGATATAATATTCATTGCGAAGTGTCATGTACACCTCGTATTCACTTCAAAAGAATGTAAATGCGACACTTCCATGCTAGGAAATAGCGCATTCAGATGTCTACGTATCGTAGCAATAGAGTTCTAATGCTTCTTTAAATCGCGATATCGCATCTCATTTCTACGTTTCGTGATAAGGTATAATATTCATTGCGAAGTGTCATGTACACCTCGTATTCACTTCAAAAGAATGTAAATGCGACACTTCGAGGCTAGGAAATAGCGTCTGCAGATGTGTATGCATCGAGGCCATAGAGTTCTAATGGTTCTTGGAACGCGATATCGCATCTCTCTTCTATGTTTCATGATAAGATATAATATTCATTGCGAAGTGTCATGTATACCTCGCATTCACTCCAAACGAATGTAAATGCGACACTTCCTTGTTAGGAAATGGCGTATTCAGATGTCCACGTATCGTAGCAATAGAGTTCTAATGCTACTTAAATCGCGATATTGCAACTCATTTCTACGTTTCGTGATAAGGTATAATATTCATTGCGAAGTGTCATGTACACCTCGTATTCACTTCAAAAGAATGTAAATGCGACACTTCGAGGCTAGGAAATAGCGTCTGCAGATGTGTACGCATCGAGGCCATAGAGTTCTAATGCTTCTTAAAACACGATATCGCATCTCTCTTCTACGTTTCATGATAAGATATAATATTCATTGCGAAGTGTCATGTATACCTCGTATTCACTTCAAAAGAATGTAAGTGCCACACTTCCATGCTAGGAAATAGCGTTTGCTGATGTCGCCGCATCGATGCCATAGAATTCTAATGCTTCTTAAAACGCGATATCGCATCTCTCTTCTATGTTTCATGATAAGTTATAATATTCATTCCGAAGTGTCATGTACACCTCGTATTCACTTCAAAAGAATGTAAATGCGACACTTCGAGGCTAGGAAATAGCGTCTGCAGATGTGTATGCATGGAGGCCATAGAGTTCTAATGCTTCTTGGAACGCGATATCGCATCTCTCTTCTATGTTTCTAGATAAGATATAATATTCATTGCGAAGTGTCATGTATACCTCGCATTCACTCCAAACGAATGTAAATGCGACACTTCCTTGTTAGGAAATGGCGTATTCAGATGTCCACGTATCGTAGCAATAGAGTCCTAATGCTACTTAAATTGCGATATCGCAACTCATTTCTACGTTTCGTGATAAGGTATAATATTCATTGCGAAGTGTCATGTACACCTCGTATTCACTTCAAAAGAATGTAAATGCGACACTTCGAGGCTAGGAAATAGCGTCTGCAGCTGTGTATGCATCGAGGCCATAGAGTTCTAATGCTTCTTGGAACGCGATATCGCATCTCTCTTCTATGTTTCATGATAAGATATAATATTCATTGCGAAGTGTCATGTATACCTCGCATTCACTCCAAACGAATGTAAATGCGAATCTTCCTTGCAAGGAAATAGCGCTTGCAGATGTCTACGTTACGTAGCAATAGTGTTCTAATGCCTCTCAAAACGCGATATCGCATCTCATTTCTATGCTTCATGATAAGATTTAATATTCATTGCGAAATGTCATGTATATTTCGTATTCACTTCAAAAGAATGTAAATGCGACAATTCCATGCTAGGAAATAGCGTCTGCAGATGTCTACGCGTCGAAGGCAATAAGGTTCTAATGCTTCTTAAAACGCGATATCGCATCTCACTTCTATGATTCATGATAAGATATAATATTCATTGCGAAGTGTCATGTATACCTCGTATTCACTTCAAAAGAATGTAAGTGCCACACTTCCATGCTAGGAAATAGCGTTTGCTGATGTTTCCGCATCGATGCCATAGAGTTCTAATGCTTCTTAAAACGCGATATCGCATCTCTCTTCTATGTTTCATGATAAGTTATAATATTCATTCCGAAGTGTCATGTAAACCTCGAATTCACTTCAAAGGAATGTAAGTGCGACTTTTGCTTGCTAGGAAATAGCGTTTGCAGATGTCTACGTATCGTAGCAATAGAGTTCTAATGCTTCTCAAAACGCGATATCGCATGTCATTTCTATGTTTCCTGATAAGATATAATATTCATTGCGAAGTGTCATGTACACCTCGTATTCACTTCAAAAGAATGTAAATGCGACACTTCCATGCTAGGAAATAGCGTCTGCAGATGTCTATGCATCGCGGCAATAGAGTTCTAATGCTTCTTAAAACGCGATATCGCATCTCACTTCTATGTTCCATGATAAGATATAATATTCATTGCGAAGTGTCATGTATACCTCTTATTCACTCCAAACGAATGCAAATGCGACACTTCCTTGCTAGGAAATAGCGTATTCAGATGTCTACGTATAGTAGCAATAGAGTTCTAATGCTACTTAAATCGCGATATCTCATCTCATTTCTATGTTTCGTGATAAGATATAATATCCATTGCGAAGTGTCATGAATACCTCGTATTCACTTCAAAAGAATGTAAATGCGACTATTGCTTGCTAGGAAATAGCGTTTGCGGATGTCTCCGCATCGAGGCCATAGTGTTCTAATGCTTCTTAAAACGCGATATCGCATCTCTCTTCTATGTTTCATGATAAGATATAATATTCATGGCGAAGTGTCATGTATACCTCGCATTCACTACAAAAGAATGAGAATGCGACACTTCCATGCTAGGAAAAAGCGTCTGCAGATGTCTATGCGTCGAGGCAATAGAGTTCTAATGCTTCTTAGATCGCGATATCGCATCTCATTTCTATGATTCATTATAAGATATAATATTCATTGCGAAGTGTCATGTATACCTCGTATGCACATCAAAAGAATGTAACTGAGACTATACCTTGCTAGGGCATAGTGTTTGCAGATGTCTATGTGTCCAAGCAATAGAGTTCTAATGCTTCTTAAAACGCGATATCGCATCTCACTTCTATGTTTCGTGATAAGATATAATATTCATCGCGAAGTGTCATGTATACCTCGTATTCACTTCAAAAGAATGTAAGTGCGACAGTTCCATGCTAGGAAATAGCGTTTGCTGATGTCTCCGCATCGATGCCATAGAGTTCTAATGCTTCTCAAAACGCGATATCGCATCTCACTTCTATGTTTCATGATAAGATGTAATATTCATTGCGAAGTGTCATGTATACCTCGTATTCTCTTCAAAAGAATGTAAATGCGAATCTTCCTTGCAAGGAAATAGCGTCTGCAGATGTCTACGCGTCGAAGGCAATAAGGTTCTAATGCTTCTTAAAACGCGATATCGCATCTCACTTCTATGATTCATGATAAGATATAATATTCATTGCGAAGTGTCATGTACACCTCGTATTCACTTCAAAAGAATGTAAATGCGAATCTTCCTTGCTAGGAAATAGCGTTTGCAGATGTCTACGTATCGTAGCAATAGAGTTCCAATGCTTCTCAAAACGCGATATCGCATCTCATTTCTATGTTTCGTGATAAGTTATAATATTCATTCCGAAGTGTCATGTATGCCTCGAATTCCCTTCAAACGAATGTAAATGCGACACTTCCTTGCTAGGAAATAGCGTATTCAGACGTCTACGTATCGTAGCAATAGAGTTCTAATGTTACTTAATTCGCGATATCGCATCTCATTTCTATGTTTCGTGATAAGATATAATATTCATTGCGAAGTGTAATGAATACCTCGTATTCACTTCAAAAGAATGTAAATCCGACTATTCCTTGCTAGGAAATAGCGTTTGCAGATGTCTGCGTATCGTAGCAATAGCGTTCTAATGCTACTTAAATCGCGGTATCACATCTCATTTATATGTTTCGTAATAAGATATAATATTCATTGCGATGTGTCATGTATACCTCGTATTCACTTCAAAAGAATGTAAGTGCGACACTTTCATGCTAGAAAATATCGTTTGCAGATGTCTCCGCATCGAGGCCATAGAATTCTAATGCTTCGTATATTGCGATATCGCATCTCTCTTCTATGTTTCATGATAAGATATAATATTCATTGCGAAGTGTCATGTATACCTCGTGTTCACTTCAAAAGAATGTAAATGCGACTATTGCTTGCTAGGAAATAGCGTTTGCAGATGCCTACGTATCGTAGCAATAGAGTTCCAATGGTTCTTAGATCGCGATATCGCATCTCATTTCTATGTTTCGCGAATAAGTTACAATATTCATTCCGAAGTGTCATGTATACCTCGAATTCACTTCAAAAGAATGTAAATGCAACACTTCCATGCTAGGAAATAGCGTTTGCAGATATCTCCGCATCGAGGCAATAGGGTTCTAATGCTTCGAAAAACGCGATGTCGCATCTCACTTCTATGTTACATGATAAGATATAATGTTCATTGCGAAATGTCATGAATACCTCGTATTCACTTCAAAAGAATGTAAATGCGACTATTCCTTGCTAAGAAATAGCGTTTGCAGATGCCTACGTATCGTAGCAATAGAGTTCTAATGCTTCTTAAAACGCGATATCGCATCTCACTTCTATGTTTCATGATAAGATATAATATTCATTGCGACGTGTCATGTATACCTCGAATTCACATCTAAAGAATGTAAGTGCGACACTTTCATGCTAGGAAATATCGTTCGCAGATGTCTCCGCATCGAGGCCATAGAGTTCTAATGCTTCGTACATTGCGATATCGCATCTCTCTTCTATGTTTCATGATAAGATATAATATTCATTGCGAAGTGTCATGTATACCTCGTGTTCACGTCAAGAGAATGTAAATGCGAATCTACCTTGCTAGGAAATAGCGTTTGCAGATGCCTACGTATCGTAGCAATAGAGCTCTAATGCTTCTTAGATTGCGATATCGCATCTCATTTCCATGTTTCGTGATAAGATATAATATTCATTGCGAAGTGTCATGTACACCTCGTATTCACTACAAAAAAATGTAAATGCGACACATCCATACTAGGAAATAGCGTCTGCAGATGTCTACGCGTCGAGGCAATAGAGTTCTAATGCTTCTTAAAACGCGATATCGCATCTCACTTCTATGTTTCGTGATAAGATATAATATCCATTGCGAAGTGTCATGTATACCTCGTGTTCAATACAAAAGAATGTAAATGCGACACTTCCATGCTAGGAAATAGCGTCTGCAGATGTCTACGTATCGTAGCAATAGAGCTCTAATGCTTCTTAGATCACGATATCGCATCTCATTTCTATGTTTCGTGATAAGATATAATGTTCATTGCGAAGTGTCATGTATACCTCGTATTCACTTCAAGAGAATGTAAATGCGAATCTCCCTTGCTAGGAAATAGCGTTTGCAGATGCCTACGTATCGTAGCAATAGGGTTCTAATGGTTCTTAGATCGCGATATCGCATCTCATTTCTATGTTTCGCGAATAAGTTACAATATTCATTCCGAAGTGTTATGTATACCTCGAATTCACTTCAAAAGAATGTAAATGCAACACTTCCATGCTAGGAAATAGCGTTTGCAGATATCTCCGCATCGAGGCAATAGGGTTCTAATGCTTCGAAAAACGCGATGTCGCATCTCACTTCTATGTTACATGATAAGATATAATGTTCATTGCGAAATGTCATGAATACCTCGTATTCACTTCAAAAGAATGTAAATGCGACTATTCCTTGCTAGGAAATAGCGTTTGCAGATGCCTACGTATCGTAGCAATAGAGTTCTAATGCTTCTTAAAACACGATATCGCATCTCACTTCTATGTTTCATGATAAGATATAATATTCATTGCGACGTGTCATGTATACCTCGTATTCACTTCAAGAGAATGTAAATGCGAATCTCCCTTGCTAGGAAATAGCGTTTGCAGATGCCTACGTATCGTAGCAATAGAGTTCTAATGCTTCTTAGATCGCGATATCGCATCTCAATTCTATATTTCGTGATAAGATATAATATTCATTGCGATGTGTCATGTATACCTCGTATTCACTTCAAAAGAATGTAAGTGCAACACTTTCATGCTAGGAAATATCGTTTGCAGATGTCTCCGCATCGAGGCCATAGATTTCTAATGCTTCGTGTATTGCGATATCGCATCTCCCTTCTATGTTTCATGATAAGATATAATATTCATTGCGTAGTGTCATGTATACCTCGTGTTCACTTCAAAAGAATGTAAATGCGACTATTGCTTGCTAGGAAATAGCGTTTGC